>NC_135393.1:20327522-20338005 GCF_051989625.1 Stigmatopora argus
GGTTAGGGTTAGGGTTAGGGTTAGGGTTAGGGTTAGGGTTAGGGTTAGGGTTAGGGTTAGGGTTAGGGTTAGGGTTAGGGTTAGGGTTAGGGTTAGGGTTAGGGTTAGGGTTAGGGTTAGGGTTAGGGTTAGGGTTAGGGTTAGGGTTAGGGTTAGGGTTAGGGTTAGGGTTAGGGTTAGGGTTAGGGTTAGGGTTAGGGTTAGGGTTAGGGTTAGGGTTAGGGTTAGGGTTAGGGTTAGGGTTAGGGTTAGGGTTAGGGTTAGGGTTAGGGTTAGGGTTAGGGTTAGGGTTAGGGTTAGGGTTAGGGTTAGGGTTAGGGTTAGGGTTAGGGTTAGGGTTAGGGTTAGGGTTAGGGTTAGGGTTAGGGTTAGGGTTAGGGTTAGGGTTAGGGTTAGGGTTAGGGTTAGGGTTAGGGTTAGGGTTAGGGTTAGGGTTAGGGTTAGGGTTAGGGTTAGGGTTAGGGTTAGGGTTAGGGTTAGGGTTAGGGTTAGGGTTAGGGTTAGGGTTAGGGTTAGGGTTAGGGTTAGGGTTAGGGTTAGGGTTAGGGTTAGGGTTAGGGTTAGGGTTAGGGTTAGGGTTAGGGTTAGGGTTAGGGTTAGGGTTAGGGTTAGGGTTAGGGTTAGGGTTAGGGTTAGGGTTAGGGTTAGGGTTAGGGTTAGGGTTAGGGTTAGGGTTAGGGTTAGGGTTAGGGTTAGGGTTAGGGTTAGGGTTAGGGTTAGGGTTAGGGTTAGGGTTAGGGTTAGGGTTAGGGTTAGGGTTAGGGTTAGGGTTAGGGTTAGGGTTAGGGTTAGGGTTAGGGTTAGGGTTAGGGTTAGGGTTAGGGTTAGGGTTAGGGTTAGGGTTAGGGTTAGGGTTAGGGTTAGGGTTAGGGTTAGGGTTAGGGTTAGGGTTAGGGTTAGGGTTAGGGTTAGGGTTAGGGTTAGGGTTAGGGTTAGGGTTAGGGTTAGGGTTAGGGTTAGGGTTAGGGTTAGGGTTAGGGTTAGGGTTAGGGTTAGGGTTAGGGTTAGGGTTAGGGTTAGGGTTAGGGTTAGGGTTAGGGTTAGGGTTAGGGTTAGGGTTAGGGTTAGGGTTAGGGTTAGGGTTAGGGTTAGGGTTAGGGTTAGGGTTAGGGTTAGGGTTAGGGTTAGGGTTAGGGTTAGGGTTAGGGTTAGGGTTAGGGTTAGGGTTAGGGTTAGGGTTAGGGTTAGGGTTAGGGTTAGGGTTAGGGTTAGGGTTAGGGTTAGGGTTAGGGTTAGGGTTAGGGTTAGGGTTAGGGTTAGGGTTAGGGTTAGGGTTAGGGTTAGGGTTAGGGTTAGGGTTAGGGTTAGGGTTAGGGTTAGGGTTAGGGTTAGGGTTAGGGTTAGGGTTAGGGTTAGGGTTAGGGTTAGGGTTAGGGTTAGGGTTAGGGTTAGGGTTAGGGTTAGGGTTAGGGTTAGGGTTAGGGTTAGGGTTAGGGTTAGGGTTAGGGTTAGGGTTAGGGTTAGGGTTAGGGTTAGGGTTAGGGTTAGGGTTAGGGTTAGGGTTAGGGTTAGGGTTAGGGTTAGGGTTAGGGTTAGGGTTAGGGTTAGGGTTAGGGTTAGGGTTAGGGTTAGGGTTAGGGTTAGGGTTAGGGTTAGGGTTAGGGTTAGGGTTAGGGTTAGGGTTAGGGTTAGGGTTAGGGTTAGGGTTAGGGTTAGGGTTAGGGTTAGGGTTAGGGTTAGGGTTAGGGTTAGGGTTAGGGTTAGGGTTAGGGTTAGGGTTAGGGTTAGGGTTAGGGTTAGGGTTAGGGTTAGGGTTAGGGTTAGGGTTAGGGTTAGGGTTAGGGTTAGGGTTAGGGTTAGGGTTAGGGTTAGGGTTAGGGTTAGGGTTAGGGTTAGGGTTAGGGTTAGGGTTAGGGTTAGGGTTAGGGTTAGGGTTAGGGTTAGGGTTAGGGTTAGGGTTAGGGTTAGGGTTAGGGTTAGGGTTAGGGTTAGGGTTAGGGTTAGGGTTAGGGTTAGGGTTAGGGTTAGGGTTAGGGTTAGGGTTAGGGTTAGGGTTAGGGTTAGGGTTAGGGTTAGGGTTAGGGTTAGGGTTAGGGTTAGGGTTAGGGTTAGGGTTAGGGTTAGGGTTAGGGTTAGGGTTAGGGTTAGGGTTAGGGTTAGGGTTAGGGTTAGGGTTAGGGTTAGGGTTAGGGTTAGGGTTAGGGTTAGGGTTAGGGTTAGGGTTAGGGTTAGGGTTAGGGTTAGGGTTAGGGTTAGGGTTAGGGTTAGGGTTAGGGTTAGGGTTAGGGTTAGGGTTAGGGTTAGGGTTAGGGTTAGGGTTAGGGTTAGGGTTAGGGTTAGGGTTAGGGTTAGGGTTAGGGTTAGGGTTAGGGTTAGGGTTAGGGTTAGGGTTAGGGTTAGGGTTAGGGTTAGGGTTAGGGTTAGGGTTAGGGTTAGGGTTAGGGTTAGGGTTAGGGTTAGGGTTAGGGTTAGGGTTAGGGTTAGGGTTAGGGTTAGGGTTAGGGTTAGGGTTAGGGTTAGGGTTAGGGTTAGGGTTAGGGTTAGGGTTAGGGTTAGGGTTAGGGTTAGGGTTAGGGTTAGGGTTAGGGTTAGGGTTAGGGTTAGGGTTAGGGTTAGGGTTAGGGTTAGGGTTAGGGTTAGGGTTAGGGTTAGGGTTAGGGTTAGGGTTAGGGTTAGGGTTAGGGTTAGGGTTAGGGTTAGGGTTAGGGTTAGGGTTAGGGTTAGGGTTAGGGTTAGGGTTAGGGTTAGGGTTAGGGTTAGGGTTAGGGTTAGGGTTAGGGTTAGGGTTAGGGTTAGGGTTAGGGTTAGGGTTAGGGTTAGGGTTAGGGTTAGGGTTAGGGTTAGGGTTAGGGTTAGGGTTAGGGTTAGGGTTAGGGTTAGGGTTAGGGTTAGGGTTAGGGTTAGGGTTAGGGTTAGGGTTAGGGTTAGGGTTAGGGTTAGGGTTAGGGTTAGGGTTAGGGTTAGGGTTAGGGTTAGGGTTAGGGTTAGGGTTAGGGTTAGGGTTAGGGTTAGGGTTAGGGTTAGGGTTAGGGTTAGGGTTAGGGTTAGGGTTAGGGTTAGGGTTAGGGTTAGGGTTAGGGTTAGGGTTAGGGTTAGGGTTAGGGTTAGGGTTAGGGTTAGGGTTAGGGTTAGGGTTAGGGTTAGGGTTAGGGTTAGGGTTAGGGTTAGGGTTAGGGTTAGGGTTAGGGTTAGGGTTAGGGTTAGGGTTAGGGTTAGGGTTAGGGTTAGGGTTAGGGTTAGGGTTAGGGTTAGGGTTAGGGTTAGGGTTAGGGTTAGGGTTAGGGTTAGGGTTAGGGTTAGGGTTAGGGTTAGGGTTAGGGTTAGGGTTAGGGTTAGGGTTAGGGTTAGGGTTAGGGTTAGGGTTAGGGTTAGGGTTAGGGTTAGGGTTAGGGTTAGGGTTAGGGTTAGGGTTAGGGTTAGGGTTAGGGTTAGGGTTAGGGTTAGGGTTAGGGTTAGGGTTAGGGTTAGGGTTAGGGTTAGGGTTAGGGTTAGGGTTAGGGTTAGGGTTAGGGTTAGGGTTAGGGTTAGGGTTAGGGTTAGGGTTAGGGTTAGGGTTAGGGTTAGGGTTAGGGTTAGGGTTAGGGTTAGGGTTAGGGTTAGGGTTAGGGTTAGGGTTAGGGTTAGGGTTAGGGTTAGGGTTAGGGTTAGGGTTAGGGTTAGGGTTAGGGTTAGGGTTAGGGTTAGGGTTAGGGTTAGGGTTAGGGTTAGGGTTAGGGTTAGGGTTAGGGTTAGGGTTAGGGTTAGGGTTAGGGTTAGGGTTAGGGTTAGGGTTAGGGTTAGGGTTAGGGTTAGGGTTAGGGTTAGGGTTAGGGTTAGGGTTAGGGTTAGGGTTAGGGTTAGGGTTAGGGTTAGGGTTAGGGTTAGGGTTAGGGTTAGGGTTAGGGTTAGGGTTAGGGTTAGGGTTAGGGTTAGGGTTAGGGTTAGGGTTAGGGTTAGGGTTAGGGTTAGGGTTAGGGTTAGGGTTAGGGTTAGGGTTAGGGTTAGGGTTAGGGTTAGGGTTAGGGTTAGGGTTAGGGTTAGGGTTAGGGTTAGGGTTAGGGTTAGGGTTAGGGTTAGGGTTAGGGTTAGGGTTAGGGTTAGGGTTAGGGTTAGGGTTAGGGTTAGGGTTAGGGTTAGGGTTAGGGTTAGGGTTAGGGTTAGGGTTAGGGTTAGGGTTAGGGTTAGGGTTAGGGTTAGGGTTAGGGTTAGGGTTAGGGTTAGGGTTAGGGTTAGGGTTAGGGTTAGGGTTAGGGTTAGGGTTAGGGTTAGGGTTAGGGTTAGGGTTAGGGTTAGGGTTAGGGTTAGGGTTAGGGTTAGGGTTAGGGTTAGGGTTAGGGTTAGGGTTAGGGTTAGGGTTAGGGTTAGGGTTAGGGTTAGGGTTAGGGTTAGGGTTAGGGTTAGGGTTAGGGTTAGGGTTAGGGTTAGGGTTAGGGTTAGGGTTAGGGTTAGGGTTAGGGTTAGGGTTAGGGTTAGGGTTAGGGTTAGGGTTAGGGTTAGGGTTAGGGTTAGGGTTAGGGTTAGGGTTAGGGTTAGGGTTAGGGTTAGGGTTAGGGTTAGGGTTAGGGTTAGGGTTAGGGTTAGGGTTAGGGTTAGGGTTAGGGTTAGGGTTAGGGTTAGGGTTAGGGTTAGGGTTAGGGTTAGGGTTAGGGTTAGGGTTAGGGTTAGGGTTAGGGTTAGGGTTAGGGTTAGGGTTAGGGTTAGGGTTAGGGTTAGGGTTAGGGTTAGGGTTAGGGTTAGGGTTAGGGTTAGGGTTAGGGTTAGGGTTAGGGTTAGGGTTAGGGTTAGGGTTAGGGTTAGGGTTAGGGTTAGGGTTAGGGTTAGGGTTAGGGTTAGGGTTAGGGTTAGGGTTAGGGTTAGGGTTAGGGTTAGGGTTAGGGTTAGGGTTAGGGTTAGGGTTAGGGTTAGGGTTAGGGTTAGGGTTAGGGTTAGGGTTAGGGTTAGGGTTAGGGTTAGGGTTAGGGTTAGGGTTAGGGTTAGGGTTAGGGTTAGGGTTAGGGTTAGGGTTAGGGTTAGGGTTAGGGTTAGGGTTAGGGTTAGGGTTAGGGTTAGGGTTAGGGTTAGGGTTAGGGTTAGGGTTAGGGTTAGGGTTAGGGTTAGGGTTAGGGTTAGGGTTAGGGTTAGGGTTAGGGTTAGGGTTAGGGTTAGGGTTAGGGTTAGGGTTAGGGTTAGGGTTAGGGTTAGGGTTAGGGTTAGGGTTAGGGTTAGGGTTAGGGTTAGGGTTAGGGTTAGGGTTAGGGTTAGGGTTAGGGTTAGGGTTAGGGTTAGGGTTAGGGTTAGGGTTAGGGTTAGGGTTAGGGTTAGGGTTAGGGTTAGGGTTAGGGTTAGGGTTAGGGTTAGGGTTAGGGTTAGGGTTAGGGTTAGGGTTAGGGTTAGGGTTAGGGTTAGGGTTAGGGTTAGGGTTAGGGTTAGGGTTAGGGTTAGGGTTAGGGTTAGGGTTAGGGTTAGGGTTAGGGTTAGGGTTAGGGTTAGGGTTAGGGTTAGGGTTAGGGTTAGGGTTAGGGTTAGGGTTAGGGTTAGGGTTAGGGTTAGGGTTAGGGTTAGGGTTAGGGTTAGGGTTAGGGTTAGGGTTAGGGTTAGGGTTAGGGTTAGGGTTAGGGTTAGGGTTAGGGTTAGGGTTAGGGTTAGGGTTAGGGTTAGGGTTAGGGTTAGGGTTAGGGTTAGGGTTAGGGTTAGGGTTAGGGTTAGGGTTAGGGTTAGGGTTAGGGTTAGGGTTAGGGTTAGGGTTAGGGTTAGGGTTAGGGTTAGGGTTAGGGTTAGGGTTAGGGTTAGGGTTAGGGTTAGGGTTAGGGTTAGGGTTAGGGTTAGGGTTAGGGTTAGGGTTAGGGTTAGGGTTAGGGTTAGGGTTAGGGTTAGGGTTAGGGTTAGGGTTAGGGTTAGGGTTAGGGTTAGGGTTAGGGTTAGGGTTAGGGTTAGGGTTAGGGTTAGGGTTAGGGTTAGGGTTAGGGTTAGGGTTAGGGTTAGGGTTAGGGTTAGGGTTAGGGTTAGGGTTAGGGTTAGGGTTAGGGTTAGGGTTAGGGTTAGGGTTAGGGTTAGGGTTAGGGTTAGGGTTAGGGTTAGGGTTAGGGTTAGGGTTAGGGTTAGGGTTAGGGTTAGGGTTAGGGTTAGGGTTAGGGTTAGGGTTAGGGTTAGGGTTAGGGTTAGGGTTAGGGTTAGGGTTAGGGTTAGGGTTAGGGTTAGGGTTAGGGTTAGGGTTAGGGTTAGGGTTAGGGTTAGGGTTAGGGTTAGGGTTAGGGTTAGGGTTAGGGTTAGGGTTAGGGTTAGGGTTAGGGTTAGGGTTAGGGTTAGGGTTAGGGTTAGGGTTAGGGTTAGGGTTAGGGTTAGGGTTAGGGTTAGGGTTAGGGTTAGGGTTAGGGTTAGGGTTAGGGTTAGGGTTAGGGTTAGGGTTAGGGTTAGGGTTAGGGTTAGGGTTAGGGTTAGGGTTAGGGTTAGGGTTAGGGTTAGGGTTAGGGTTAGGGTTAGGGTTAGGGTTAGGGTTAGGGTTAGGGTTAGGGTTAGGGTTAGGGTTAGGGTTAGGGTTAGGGTTAGGGTTAGGGTTAGGGTTAGGGTTAGGGTTAGGGTTAGGGTTAGGGTTAGGGTTAGGGTTAGGGTTAGGGTTAGGGTTAGGGTTAGGGTTAGGGTTAGGGTTAGGGTTAGGGTTAGGGTTAGGGTTAGGGTTAGGGTTAGGGTTAGGGTTAGGGTTAGGGTTAGGGTTAGGGTTAGGGTTAGGGTTAGGGTTAGGGTTAGGGTTAGGGTTAGGGTTAGGGTTAGGGTTAGGGTTAGGGTTAGGGTTAGGGTTAGGGTTAGGGTTAGGGTTAGGGTTAGGGTTAGGGTTAGGGTTAGGGTTAGGGTTAGGGTTAGGGTTAGGGTTAGGGTTAGGGTTAGGGTTAGGGTTAGGGTTAGGGTTAGGGTTAGGGTTAGGGTTAGGGTTAGGGTTAGGGTTAGGGTTAGGGTTAGGGTTAGGGTTAGGGTTAGGGTTAGGGTTAGGGTTAGGGTTAGGGTTAGGGTTAGGGTTAGGGTTAGGGTTAGGGTTAGGGTTAGGGTTAGGGTTAGGGTTAGGGTTAGGGTTAGGGTTAGGGTTAGGGTTAGGGTTAGGGTTAGGGTTAGGGTTAGGGTTAGGGTTAGGGTTAGGGTTAGGGTTAGGGTTAGGGTTAGGGTTAGGGTTAGGGATAGGGTTAGGGTTAGGGTTAGGGTTAGGGTTAGGGTTAGGGTTAGGGTTAGGGTTAGGGTTAGGGTTAGGGTTAGGGTTAGGGTTAGGGTTAGGGTTAGGGTTAGGGTTAGGGTTAGGGTTAGGGTTAGGGTTAGGGTTAGGGTTAGGGTTAGGGTTAGGGTTAGGGTTAGGGTTAGGGTTAGGGTTAGGGTTAGGGTTAGGGTTAGGGTTAGGGTTAGGGTTAGGGTTAGGGTTAGGGTTAGGGTTAGGGTTAGGGTTAGGGTTAGGGTTAGGGTTAGGGTTAGGGTTAGGGTTAGGGTTAGGGTTAGGGTTAGGGTTAGGGTTAGGGTTAGGGTTAGGGTTAGGGTTAGGGTTAGGGTTAGGGTTAGGGTTAGGGTTAGGGTTAGGGTTAGGGTTAGGGTTAGGGTTAGGGTTAGGGTTAGGGTTAGGGTTAGGGTTAGGGTTAGGGTTAGGGTTAGGGTTAGGGTTAGGGTTAGGGTTAGGGTTAGGGTTAGGGTTAGGGTTAGGGTTAGGGTTAGGGTTAGGGTTAGGGTTAGGGTTAGGGTTAGGGTTAGGGTTAGGGTTAGGGTTAGGGTTAGGGTTAGGGTTAGGGTTAGGGTTAGGGTTAGGGTTAGGGTTAGGGTTAGGGTTAGGGTTAGGGTTAGGGTTAGGGTTAGGGTTAGGGTTAGGGTTAGGGTTAGGGTTAGGGTTAGGGTTAGGGTTAGGGTTAGGGTTAGGGTTAGGGTTAGGGTTAGGGTTAGGGTTAGGGTTAGGGTTAGGGTTAGGGTTAGGGTTAGGGTTAGGGTTAGGGTTAGGGTTAGGGTTAGGGTTAGGGTTAGGGTTAGGGTTAGGGTTAGGGTTAGGGTTAGGGTTAGGGTTAGGGTTAGGGTTAGGGTTAGGGTTAGGGTTAGGGTTAGGGTTAGGGTTAGGGTTAGGGTTAGGGTTAGGGTTAGGGTTAGGGTTAGGGTTAGGGTTAGGGTTAGGGTTAGGGTTAGGGTTAGGGTTAGGGTTAGGGTTAGGGTTAGGGTTAGGGTTAGGGTTAGGGTTAGGGTTAGGGTTAGGGTTAGGGTTAGGGTTAGGGTTAGGGTTAGGGTTAGGGTTAGGGTTAGGGTTAGGGTTAGGGTTAGGGTTAGGGTTAGGGTTAGGGTTAGGGTTAGGGTTAGGGTTAGGGTTAGGGTTAGGGTTAGGGTTAGGGTTAGGGTTAGGGTTAGGGTTAGGGTTAGGGTTAGGGTTAGGGTTAGGGTTAGGGTTAGGGTTAGGGTTAGGGTTAGGGTTAGGGTTAGGGTTAGGGTTAGGGTTAGGGTTAGGGTTAGGGTTAGGGTTAGGGTTAGGGTTAGGGTTAGGGTTAGGGTTAGGGTTAGGGTTAGGGTTAGGGTTAGGGTTAGGGTTAGGGTTAGGGTTAGGGTTAGGGTTAGGGTTAGGGTTAGGGTTAGGGTTAGGGTTAGGGTTAGGGTTAGGGTTAGGGTTAGGGTTAGGGTTAGGGTTAGGGTTAGGGTTAGGGTTAGGGTTAGGGTTAGGGTTAGGGTTAGGGTTAGGGTTAGGGTTAGGGTTAGGGTTAGGGTTAGGGTTAGGGTTAGGGTTAGGGTTAGGGTTAGGGTTAGGGTTAGGGTTAGGGTTAGGGTTAGGGTTAGGGTTAGGGTTAGGGTTAGGGTTAGGGTTAGGGTTAGGGTTAGGGTTAGGGTTAGGGTTAGGGTTAGGGTTAGGGTTAGGGTTAGGGTTAGGGTTAGGGTTAGGGTTAGGGTTAGGGTTAGGGTTAGGGTTAGGGTTAGGGTTAGGGTTAGGGTTAGGGTTAGGGTTAGGGTTAGGGTTAGGGTTAGGGTTAGGGTTAGGGTTAGGGTTAGGGTTAGGGTTAGGGTTAGGGTTAGGGTTAGGGTTAGGGTTAGGGTTAGGGTTAGGGTTAGGGTTAGGGTTAGGGTTAGGGTTAGGGTTAGGGTTAGGGTTAGGGTTAGGGTTAGGGTTAGGGTTAGGGTTAGGGTTAGGGTTAGGGTTAGGGTTAGGGTTAGGGTTAGGGTTAGGGTTAGGGTTAGGGTTAGGGTTAGGGTTAGGGTTAGGGTTAGGGTTAGGGTTAGGGTTAGGGTTAGGGTTAGGGTTAGGGTTAGGGTTAGGGTTAGGGTTAGGGTTAGGGTTAGGGTTAGGGTTAGGGTTAGGGTTAGGGTTAGGGTTAGGGTTAGGGTTAGGGTTAGGGTTAGGGTTAGGGTTAGGGTTAGGGTTAGGGTTAGGGTTAGGGTTAGGGTTAGGGTTAGGGTTAGGGTTAGGGTTAGGGTTAGGGTTAGGGTTAGGGTTAGGGTTAGGGTTAGGGTTAGGGTTAGGGTTAGGGTTAGGGTTAGGGTTAGGGTTAGGGTTAGGGTTAGGGTTAGGGTTAGGGTTAGGGTTAGGGTTAGGGTTAGGGTTAGGGTTAGGGTTAGGGTTAGGGTTAGGGTTAGGGTTAGGGTTAGGGTTAGGGTTAGGGTTAGGGTTAGGGTTAGGGTTAGGGTTAGGGTTAGGGTTAGGGTTAGGGTTAGGGTTAGGGTTAGGGTTAGGGTTAGGGTTAGGGTTAGGGTTAGGGTTAGGGTTAGGGTTAGGGTTAGGGTTAGGGTTAGGGTTAGGGTTAGGGTTAGGGTTAGGGTTAGGGTTAGGGTTAGGGTTAGGGTTAGGGTTAGGGTTAGGGTTAGGGTTAGGGTTAGGGTTAGGGTTAGGGTTAGGGTTAGGGTTAGGGTTAGGGTTAGGGTTAGGGTTAGGGTTAGGGTTAGGGTTAGGGTTAGGGTTAGGGTTAGGGTTAGGGTTAGGGTTAGGGTTAGGGTTAGGGTTAGGGTTAGGGTTAGGGTTAGGGTTAGGGTTAGGGTTAGGGTTAGGGTTAGGGTTAGGGTTAGGGTTAGGGTTAGGGTTAGGGTTAGGGTTAGGGTTAGGGTTAGGGTTAGGGTTAGGGTTAGGGTTAGGGTTAGGGTTAGGGTTAGGGTTAGGGTTAGGGTTAGGGTTAGGGTTAGGGTTAGGGTTAGGGTTAGGGTTAGGGTTAGGGTTAGGGTTAGGGTTAGGGTTAGGGTTAGGGTTAGGGTTAGGGTTAGGGTTAGGGTTAGGGTTAGGGTTAGGGTTAGGGTTAGGGTTAGGGTTAGGGTTAGGGTTAGGGTTAGGGTTAGGGTTAGGGTTAGGGTTAGGGTTAGGGTTAGGGTTAGGGTTAGGGTTAGGGTTAGGGTTAGGGTTAGGGTTAGGGTTAGGGTTAGGGTTAGGGTTAGGGTTAGGGTTAGGGTTAGGGTTAGGGTTAGGGTTAGGGTTAGGGTTAGGGTTAGGGTTAGGGTTAGGGTTAGGGTTAGGGTTAGGGTTAGGGTTAGGGTTAGGGTTAGGGTTAGGGTTAGGGTTAGGGTTAGGGTTAGGGTTAGGGTTAGGGTTAGGGTTAGGGTTAGGGTTAGGGTTAGGGTTAGGGTTAGGGTTAGGGTTAGGGTTAGGGTTAGGGTTAGGGTTAGG
>NC_135394.1:0-12500 GCF_051989625.1 Stigmatopora argus
AGCTCCACACACATCAACGGTGTTTTTCACAGTGCTTGTCCGAGGATAGTGACACATGAGCGGATTGAGCTGGCTGATGCCCCGCTGAATTTCTGACCTCCAGAAATTTTTCTAAGTCCGAGCTCCACACACATTAACGGTGTTTTTCACAGTGCATGTCCGAGGATAGTGACACATGAGCGGATTGAGCTGGCTGATGCCCCGCTGAATTTCTGACCTCCAGAAATTTTTCTAAGTCCGAGCTCCACACACTTCAACGGTGTTTTTCACAGTGCTTGTCCGAGGATAGTGACACATGAGCGGATTGGGCTGGCTGACCCCCCGCTGAATTTCTGAGCTCCATGAAATTTTTGATTTTTGAGCACCACAAAAATCGGCGGGGTTTTCCCTCGAGCCTATCCGAGAATAGTGCTCCATGGGCGGATACGGGTTGGCTGACGCCCCGCTGAAATTTCGAGCTCCAGAAATTTTTCAAAGTGTGAGCACCACACACATCAACGGTCTTTTTCACAGTGCATGTCCGAGAATAGTGACACATGAGCGGATATGGATTTTTCTAAGCCCCTTCACACTTAGAAAAAATCCGCTTAAATTTTCCGAAAATTTTTCTAAGTCCCGCAGGACTTAGAAAAAAATTCGTAAAAAATCAGGAGAACCACCCACGGACATCCCAACACTTTGCCAACGTTGTCCGAACATTAGGTGATCCACCTGGACCCCGGGAGAGGTCAGGGTCGGTTCGCAGCCTGGAGCTCACTTTCAAACATTTCCTCTCCCTATATACTTGCCGAAGGGTTTCTGCAGACCACCGGATTTTGCACGAGTAGGTGAGTTATATCCCCCTAACATTGGTAGACCCAAATTCGCTCTCCTGGTAGACCCAAGTTATATTATGGGGTAGACCCAGTTTCGAGCATGGGGTAGACCCAGTTTCGAACATAGGGTAGACCCAACCGATCATTTTGAAAAATTTAATCCGAGATTTGGACACTATCTCTGGGCATTTTAACCATGTTCAACCCTTTGGACTGACTTCCAGCTTTTTCCACCGATGATTGCTGGAATTTTTATCCGAGATTTGGACACTTTCTCTGGGCATTTTAACCATTTTCAACCCCTTTGGACAGACTTCCAGCTTTTTCCACCGATGATTGCTGGAATTTTTATCCGAGATTTGGACACTTTCTCTGGGCATTTTAACCATTTTCAACCCCTTTGGACAGACTTCCAGGTTTTTCCACCGATGATTGCTGGAATTTTTATCCGAGATTTGGACACTTTCTCTGGGCATTTTAACCATTTTCAACCCCTTTGGACAGACTTCCAGGTTTTTCTACCGATGATTGCTGGAATTTTTATCCGAGATTTGGACACTTTCTCTGGGCATTTTAACCATTTTCAACCCCTTGGACAGACTTCCAGGTTTTTCCACCGATGATTGCTGGAATTTTTATCCGAGATTTGGACACTTTCTCTGGGCATTTTAACCATTTTCAACCCCTTTGGACAGACTTCCAGGTTTTTCCACCGATGATTGCTGGAATTTTTATCCGAGATTTGGACACTTTCTCTGGGCATTTTAACCATTTTCAACCCCTTTGGACAGACTTCCAGGTTTTTCCACCGATGATTGCTGGAATTTTTATCCGAGATTTGGACACTTTCTCTGGGCATTTTAACCATTTTCAACCCCTTTGGACAGACTTCCAGGTTTTTCCACCGATGATTCCTGGAAATTTCCCCCATGATTTGGACCTGTTTTGGGGGCATTTTAAACATTTTCGACCATTTTTGACATTTTTCCAACTTTTTAAAAAATGACTCGTGGTACTTTTAAACTTCATTTCTAACAGTTTTATGCACATTTTAACAATTTTCGACCATTTTTGACATTTTTCCAACTTTTTAAAAAATGACTCCTGGTAGTTTTAAACTTCATTTCTAACACTTTTATGCACAATTTAACCATTTTCGACCATTTTTGACATTTCCCAACTTTTTATCAAATGACTCCTGATAGTTTTAAAAATCATTTTGAACAGTTTTGTGCACATTTTAAGCATTTTCGACAATTTTTGACATTTTTTCAACTTTTTAACAAATGACTCCTGGTAAATTTAAACATCATTTTGAACAGTTTTGTGCACATTTTAACCATTTTCGACCATTTTTAACATTTTTCCAACTTTTTCACAGATGACACCCCATGCAATTACCCAGCATTTGGAACACCATTCTGGGCACGAAGACCGTTTTTAGCCACGTTCAACTTTTTTCCCAACTGTACCCCCCGATGACTCTAAATATCTTTCCCCGGCTTTTGGAACACTTATCTGGGCATTGTGACAGTTTTTACACACTTTTGTAAAACTTTGGTATTACGACTCGAAACTTGCCCGATGGAGAGTGGCTTTTCTCGGAGAGGGAAACTCCTAGTACCCGCTTGATTACTTTGAAACAATAGTCCCGGTTGGCCGGACTCATTTCTGCCGTCTCGCGGACAAACGGAGGTCTTACGTCAAAATACCGTTCCAGCACAAGAGAGTCATTTCACGGGTAGTTGAGCTCAAATTAAAGGGTAAAGTGTAACTTATCAGTTATATCCTCGTTTGTTATACAAGTGACCGTTTTTTGGGAAGCTTTTCCGGGTGAAATTGACCCCCGAACCGACCTGCACTGCTCTAATACAAGTGCCCGTAATTGGGACACTATTTCTGGCTAAACATCACCCCAGGACGGCCCTGGAAAGACTAATTTTACACAAAATTGTGAATTATACATCTACCCACAAATGAGACACAATTCCTGGGTAAATAGACCAACCAGAACCACTCAGGACCAGTTCCAATACAAGCACTCGTTGTCATAAAAGTGCCCATTATAGGCACATTGATTGTGGCATAACTTTACTTCACAACCACCCTGGAAGATTATTTTATACAGAATGGTCAATATACATCTACCCTCATATGAGACAAAAATTCAGGTTAAATGGACCAACCAGAACCACCCAAGACCAGTTCCAATGCAACCACTATTTTTAACGCAATTTACCCCAATTTGGACACTATTTATGGCTTAACATCCCCCCAGAACATCCCTGGAAGACTAATTTTATACCAAATTGTCAATTATAAATCTACCCACAAATGAGACACAATTCCTGGGTAAATAGACCAACCAGAACCACTCAGGACCAGTTCCAACACAAGCACTCGTTGTCATAAAAGTGCCCAAATTAGGCACATTGATTGTGGCATAACTTTACTTCACAACCACCCTGGAAGATTATTTTATACAGAATGGTCAATATACATCTCCCCTCATATGAGACAAAAATTCAGGTTAAATGGACCAACCAGAACCACCCAAGACCAGTTCCAATGCAACCACTATTTTTAACGAAATTTACCCCAATTTGGGCACTTATTCTTGCCTAACATCCACCCAGAACATCCCTGGAAGATTATTTTATAGAAAATGGTCAATATACATCTTCCCTCATATGAGACAAAAATTCAGGGTAAATGGACCAACCAGAACCGCTCAGGACCAGTTCCAAATCAAGCACTCGTTGTCATAAAAGTGCCCAAATTAGGCACATTGTTTGTGGCATAACTTTACTTCACAACCACCCTGGAAGATTATTTTATACAGAATGGTCAATATACATCTACCCTCATATGAGACAAAAATTCAGGGAAAATGGACCAACCAGAACCACCCAAGACCAGTTCCAAGACAACCACTATTTTTAACGCAATTTACCCCAATTTGGACACTATTTATGGCTTAACATCCCCCCAGAACCTCCCTGGAAGATTATTTTATACAGAATGGTCAATATACAACTACCCTCATATGAGACAAAAATTCAGGCTAAATGGACCAACCAGAACCGCTCAGGACCAGTTCCAACACAAGCACTCGTTGTCATAAAAGTGTCCAAATTAGGCACATTGTTTGTGGCATAACTTTACTTCACAACTACCCTGGAAGATTATTTTATACAGAATGGTCAATATACATCTACCCTCATATGAGACAAAAATTCAGGGAAAATGGACCAACCAGAACCACCCAAGACCAGTTCCAATGCAACCACTATTTTTAACGCAATTTACCCCAATTTGGGCACTTATTCTTGCCTAACATCCCCCAGAACATCCCTGGAAGACTAATTTTATACCAAATGTCAATATACATCTCCCCTCATATGAGACAAAAATTCAGGGTAAATGGACCAACCAGAACCACTCAGGACCAGTTCCAACACAAGCACTCGTTGTCATAAAAGTGCCCAAATTAGGCACATTGATTGTGGCATAACTTTACTTCACAACCACCCTGGAAGATTATTTTATACAGAATGGTCAATATACATCTCCCCTCATATGAGACAAAAATTCAGGTTAAATGGACCAACCAGAACCACCCAAGACCAGTTCCAATGCAACCACTATTTTTAACGAAATTTACCCCAATTTGGGCACTTATTCTTGCCTAACATCCACCCAGAACATCCCTGGAAGATTATTTTATAGAAAATGGTCAATATACATCTTCCCTCATATGAGACAAAATTCAGGGTAAATGGACCAACCAGAACCGCTCAGGACCAGTTCCAAATCAAGCACTCGTTGTCATAAAAGTGCCCAAATTAGGCACATTGTTTGTGGCATAACTTTACTTCACAACCACCCTGGAAGATTATTTTATACAGAATGGTCAATATACATCTACCCTCATATGAGACAAAAATTCAGGGAAAATGGACCAACCAGAACCACCCAAGACCAGTTCCAAGACAACCACTATTTTTAACGCAATTTACCCCAATTTGGACACTATTTATGGCTTAACATCCCCCCAGAACCTCCCTGGAAGATTATTTTATACAGAATGGTCAATATACAACTACCCTCATATGAGACAAAAATTCAGGCTAAATGGACCAACCAGAACCGCTCAGGACCAGTTCCAACACAAGCACTCGTTGTCATAAAAGTGTCCAAATTAGGCACATTGTTTGTGGCATAACTTTACTTCACAACTACCCTGGAAGATTATTTTATACAGAATGGTCAATATACATCTCCCCTCATATGAGACAAAAATTCAGGGAAAATGGACCAACCAGAACCACCCAAGACCAGTTCAATGCAAACCACTATTTTTAACGAAATTTACCCCAATTTGGGCACTTATTCTTGCCTAACATCCACCCAGAACCTCCCTGGAAGATTATTTTATACAGAATTGTCAATATACATCTCCCCTCATATGAGACAAAAATTCAGGGTAAATGGACCAACCAGAACCACTCAGGACCAGTTCCAACACAAGCACTCGTTGTCATAAAAGTGCCCAAATTAGGCACACTGTTTGTGGCATAACTTTACTTCACAACTACCCTGGAAGATTATTTTATACAGAATGGTCAATATACATCTCCCCTCATATGAGTCAAAAATTCAGGGAAAATGGACCAACCAGAACCACCCAAGACCAGTTCCAATGCAACCACTATTTTAACGAAAATTACCCCAATTTGGACACTATTTCTTGCCTAACATCCCCCCAGAACCTCCCTGGAAGATTATTTTATAGAAAATGGTCAATATACATCTCCCCTCATATGAGACAAAAATTCAGGTTAAATAGACCAACCAGAACCACCCAGGACCAGTTCCAACACAAGCACTCGTTGTCATAAAAGTGCCCAAATTAGGCACACTGTTTAAGGCATAACTTTACTTCACAACTACCCTGGAAGATTATTTTATACAGAATGGTCATTATACATCTCCCCTCATATGAGACAAAAATTCAGGGAAAATGGACCAACCAGAACACCCAAGACCAGTTCCAAGACAACCACTATTTTTGACGCAATTTACCCCAATTTGGGCACTATTTCTTGCCTAACATCCACCCAGAACCTCCCTGGAAGATTATTTTATAGAAAATGGTCAATATACATCTCCCCTCATATGAGACAAAAATTCAGGGTAAAATGGACCAACCAGAACCGCTCAGGACCAGTCCAATACAAGCACTCGTTGTCATAAAAGTGCCCAAATTAGGCACATTGTTTGTGGCATAACTTTACTTCACAACCACCCTGGAAGATTATTTTATACAGAATGGTCAATATACATCTCCCCTCATATGAGACAAAAATTCAGGTTAAATGGACCAACCAGAACCACCCAAGACCAGTTCCAAGACAACCACTATTTTTGACGCAATTTACCCCAATTTGGGCACTTATTCTTGCCTAACATCCACCCAGAACCTCCCTGGAAGATTATTTTATAGAAAATGGTCAATATACATCTCCCCTCATATGAGACAAAAATTCAGGGCTAAATGGACCAACCAGAACCGCTCAGGACCAGTTCCAACACAAGCACTCGTTGTCATAAAAGTGCCCAAATTAGGCACATTGTTTGTGGCATAACTTTACTTCACAACCACCCTGGAAGATTATTTTATACAGAATGGTCAATATACATCTACCCTCATATGAGACAAAAATTCAGGGAAAATGGACCAACCAGAACCACCCAAGACCAGTTCCAAGACAACCACTATTTTTGACGCAATTTACCCCAATTTGGGCACTATTTCTTGCCTAACATCCACCCAGAACCTCCCTGGAAGATTATTTTATAGAAAATGGTCAATATACATCTCCCCTCATATGAGACAAAAATTCAGGGTAAATGGACCAACCAGAACCACCCAGGACCAGTTCCAACACAAGCACTCGTTGTCATAAAAGTGCCCATATAAGGCACATTGTTTGTGGCATAACTTTACTTCACAACCACCCTGGAAGATTATTTTATACAGAATGGTCAATATACATCTCCCCTCATATGAGACAAAAATTCAGGTTAAATGGACCAACCAGAACCACCCAAGACCAGTTCCAATGCAACCACTATTCTTAACGAAAATTACCCCAATTTGGACACTATTTCTTGCCTAACATCCCCCCAGAACCTCCCTGGAAGACTAATTTTATACAAAATTGTCAATAATACATGCACCCACATTTTAGGCACTTTTTCCGGGGAAAATAACCCCCCAGAACCGAACTGGGCTACTTTTTATACAAACCAGTACGCACTGGGACGCTATGGAATCCGCAGAACTCTGCCACACTGTGGACAAACTGTGGTACTGCGACCGTTTAAGCTCCCGTAAGCCTATGCACTTTTAGCGTTTAAAATTACCTTTCTGGCTGAAAAGAAAATCTTTTTACACACCCACTCTACTCTAATAAAGGTCCCCTTATTTTAGAAACTATTCCGAGTGAAAATAAGCCCACAGAACGAAGTCGACATGCTTTTTATACATGCACGTTGGTCTATTACAGTCAACCAGCATTTGGGACACTCTTCCTGGGTAAACTTTTGCACCAGAACCTCCCTGGAGCATTTATTTTGATACCAAATCGTCAATAATACATGCACCCAGAATTTATGCACTTTTTCCGGTGAAAATAACCCACCAGAACCGAAATATCCTCCTTTTTTTATACAGACTTTGACGCACTGGGCCTCTATGTAACCTGAAAAACTCTGCCACACTGTGGACAAACTTTATTACTGCGACCGTTGAAAATCCCGTAAGCTTATGCACTTTTCCCGGTTAAAAACACCTTTTGGGCTGAAAAGAAACGCTTTTTACACACCCACTCTACTCTAATAAAGGTCCCCTTATTTTAGAAACTATTCCTGAGTGAAAATAAGCCCCCAGAACGAAGTCGACATGCTTTTTATACATGCACGTTGGTCTATTACAGTCAACCCGCATTTGGGACACTCTTCCTGGGTAAACTGGAGCGTTTATTTTGACACCAAATGGTGTATAATACATGCACCCAGAATTTATGCACTTTTTCAGGGTAAAATAACCCCCCAGAACCGAAATATCCTGCTTTTTATACAGAATTTGACGCACTGGGCCGCCGCTATGGAACCCGCAGAACTCTGCCACATTGTGGACAATTTTTTTTTACTGCAATTAGGGTCAAATTGCCGGGTCAAAAGTGTCATTTCTTCGGGTAAATCACCCTCCTGGGCCCGGTTTTAATGTTTAAAAAGGTCCAGTATTTGTATTAAAGATATAATATTTGTATTTGATCGATGAGTGCTGATTTAAAACCAAATTTAATGCATTTTTGGCACTTTTGAGAATGGTCGTATGTCGTCGTATTTGGTCGCGCCGACGTTTATGGCTGTCTTTTACCCAGGAAAATAACTCCCAGTGCCCGGTAGTCATGTCTGATAAGCTCCAGTAAGCTCGAGTATTTGTATTTCATCAATAAATGCTGATTTTACCCCATTTTAGTGCATATTTGGGACTTTTGCGAATGGTCGTCGTACTTGGTCGCGCAGGACGTTTATGGCTGTCTTTCCCCGTGAAAATCATCCCCAGTTTCTGGTAGTCATGTCTGATCAGCTCCAGTATTTGTATTTAATCAACAAGTGCTGATTTTAGTTCATTTTGGCACTTTTGAGAATGGTCGCACGTCGTCGTATTTGGTCGCGCCGACGTTTATAGCTGTCTTTCCCCCCGGAAAATCACCCCCAGTGCCCGGTAGTCATGTCTGATCAGCCCCAGTAAGCTCCAGTAATTCTATTTCATCCATAAGTGCTGATTTTAACCCATTTTAGTGAATTTTTGGCCCTATGGCGAATGGTCGTCGCGCCGACGTTTATGGCTGTCTTTTCCCCAGGAAAATCACCCCCATTGCCCGGTAGTCATGTCAGATAAGCTCCAGTAATTGTATTTCATCAACTAGTGCTGATTTTAGTTCATTTTGGGCACTTTTGAGAATGGTCGTATGTCGTCGTATTTGGTCGTTCCGACTTTTATGGCTGTCTTTTCCCCAGGAAAATCACCCCCAGAGCCCGCTAGTCATGTCTGATAAGCTCCAGTAACTCTATTTCATCCATAAGTGCTGATTTTAGTTCATTTTAGGCACTTTTGAGAATGGTCGTATTTGGTCGCGCCGACGTTTATAGCTGTCTTTCCCCCCGGAAAATCACCCCCAGTGCCCGGTAGTCATGTCTGATCAGCTCCAGTAACTCTATTTCATCCATAAGTGCTGATTTTAGTTCATTTTAGGCACTTTTGAGAATGGTCGTATTTGGTCGCGCCGACGTTTATAGCTGTCTTTCCCCCTGGAAAATCACCCCCAGTGCCCGGTAGTCATGTCTGATCAGCTCCAGTAAGCTCCAGTAATTGTATTTCACCCATAAGTGCTGATTTTAACCCATTTTAGTGAATTTTTGGACCTTTGGCGAATGGTCGTCGTCGCGCAGACCTTTATAGCTGTCTCCCCCCCGGGAAAATCACCCCCAGTGCCCGATATTAATGTCTGAAAAGCTTCAGTATTTGTATTTTATCGTTTAAAAACGATCACTCCGCTTTTGGAACACTTTTCTAGGGAATATTAACCATTTTCCGCACCTTAAGAGAGTCAGATCTACTCCCGCCGACCTTTATATCTGTCTCCCCCCCCGAGAAAATCACCCCCAGAGCCCGGTAGTCATGTCTGAAAAGCCCCAGTAACTTCCAGTAATTGTAATTAATCATTAAATGCTGTTTTTAAAACTATTACTACGATTTTGGAACACTTTTTCTGGGCATTACCTTGCTCCTTTTCGCCGTCTTGCGGACAAACTTTGGTACTGCAATCGGGCTCAAATTGCCGGGTCAAAAGTGCCATTTCCTCGGGTAAATCAACCTCATGGGCCAAGTTTTAATGTTTAAAAAGGTCCAGTATTTGTATTAAAGATATAGTATTTGTATTTCATCAATGAGTGCTGATTTAAAACCCATTTTAGTTCATTTTGGGCACTTTTGAGAATGGTCGTATGTCGTCGTATTTGGTCGCGTGCCGACGTTTATGGCTGTCTTTACCCAGGGGAAATCACCCCCAGTGCCTGGTAGTCATGTCTGATAAGCTCCAGTAAGCTCCAGTATTTTTTATTTCATCCATAAGTGCTGATTTTAACCCATTTTAGTGAATTTTTGGGCCTTTGGCGAACGGTCGTCGCGCCGACGTTTATGGCTGTCTTTTACCCAGGAAAATCACCCCCAGAGCCCAGTAGTCATGTCTGATAAGCTCCAGTAACTCTATTTCATCCATAAGTGCTGATTTTATTTCATTTTAGGCACTTTTGAGAATGGTCGTATGTCGTCGTATTTGGTCGCGTGCCGACGTTTATGGCTGTCTTTCCCCCTGGAAAATCACCCCAAGAGCCTGGTAGTCATGTCTGATAAGCTCCAGTAAGCTCCAGTAATTCTATTTCATCCATAAGTGCTGATTTTAACCCATTTTAGTGAAATTTTGGCACTTTCGCCAATGGTCGTCGTCGTCGCGCCGACCTTTATAGCTGTCTCCCCCCCCCCGGGAAAATCACCCTCAGTGCCCGATATTAATGTGTGGAAAAGCTCCAGTATTTGTATTTCATGGTTTAAAAACCATCACTACGCTTTTGGAAACACTTTTCTGCACATTTTAACCATTTCCCGGTACCTTAAGAGAGTCATAGTTACTCCCGCCGTTTACCCGGCCTGGTTGATGGACCTTGCTCATTTTCGCCGTCTGGCGGACAAACTTCAGTACTGCATTCGGGTCAGGTGCGGTCGACATTTCTTGCCGGCTTTTCAAGCACTTTGCCTGGGTTGATTTAAAACATTTTGCCCTGTTTATTTTTAACAAGTTTACCCACGTTTTACAAATCTTCTGCGGGCTTTAGATGCACTATTCCTGGGTTGATTAAAAAAAAATTGCCCTTATTATTTTTAACAAGTTTACCCACGTTTTACAAATCTTCTGCGGGCTTTAGATGCACTATTCCTGGGTTGATTTTAAACATGTTGCCCTTTATTTTTAACAAGTTTACCCACGTTTTTCAAAACTTTGTGCAAGCTTTAGATGCACTATTCCTGGGTTGATTTAAAACATTTTGCCCTTTTTATTTTAACAAGTTTACCCACGTTTTACAACTCTTCTGCGGGCTTTAGATGCACTATTCCTGGGTTGATTTTAAACATTTTGCCCTTTTTATTTTTAACAAGTTTACCCACGTTTTACAACTCTTCTGCGGGCTTTAGATGCACTATTCCTGGGTTGATTTTAAACATTTTGCCCTTTTTATTTTTAACAAGTTTACCCACGTTTTTCAAAACTTTGTGCGGGCTTTAGATGCACTATTCCTGGGTTGATTTTAAACATTTTGGCCTTTTTATTTTAACAAGTTTACCCACGTTTTTCAAAACTTTGTGCAAGCTTTAGATGCACTATTCCTGGGTTGATTTTAAACATTTTGCCCTTTTTATTTTAACAAGTTTACCCACGTTTTACAAATCTTCTGCGGGCTTTAGATGCACTATTCCTGGGTTGATTTAAAACATTTTGGCCTGTTTATTTTTAACAACTTTACCCATGTTTTACAAAACTTTCTGCGGGCTTTTCAAACACTTTTCCTGGGTTGATTTTTAACATTTTGGCCTGTTTATTTTTAACAACTTTACCCACGTTTTTCAAAACTTTGTGCGGGCTTTAGATGCACTATTCCTGGGTTGATTTAAAACATGTTGCCCTTTATTTTTAACAAGTTTACCCATGTTTTACAAAACTTTAAGGGGGCTTTTCAAACACTTTTCCTGGGTTGATTTTAAACATTTTGGCCATTTTATTTTTAACAACTTTACCCATGTTTTTCAAAACTTTAAGGGGGCTTTTCAAACACTTTTCCTGGGTTGATTTTTAACATTTTGGCCTGTTTATTTAAAACAACTTTACCCATGTTTTTCAAAACTTTAAGGGGGTTTTTCCAAACACTTTTCCTGGGTTGATTTTAAACATTATGCCCATTTTATTTTTAACAAGTTTACCCATGTTTTACAAAACTTTAAGGGGGCTTTAAGAACGCTATTCCTGGGTACAATTTAAACATTTTCATCAGTATTTTGCAAAACTTTTACCCTGCTTTTCAAACACTTTTCCTGGGTTGATTGTAAACATTTTGCCCTTTTTATTTTTAACAAGTTTACCCATACTTTTCAAAACTTTAAGGGGGCTTTTCAAACACTTTTCCTGGGTTGATTTTAAACATTTTGCCCATTTTATTTTTAACAACTTTACCCATGTTTTTCAAAACTTTAAGGGGGCTTTTCAAACACTTTTCCTGGGTTGATTTTTAACATTTTGGCCTGTTTATTTAAAACAACTTTACCCATGTTTTTCAAAACTTTAAGGGGGTTTTTCCAAACACTTTTCCTGGGTTGATTTTAAACATTATGCCCATTTTATTTTTAACAAGTTTACCCATGTTTTACAAAACTTTAAGGGGGCTTTAAGAACGCTATTCCTGGGTACAATTTAAACATTTTCATCAGTATTTTGCAAAACTTTTACCCTGCTTTTCAAACACTTTTCCTGGGTTGATTTTTAACATTTTGAACTGTTT
>NC_135394.1:20000-22500 GCF_051989625.1 Stigmatopora argus
CTACCTTCCTTTCGTTACACGTGGGCGTGCACAGTGCACCTACCGCTCCGCGGCAAGGCCCGAACCAGGTCACGGGGAGCGACGATTTCGTGACAAGGACGAGACCAGGCCAGCGAGCGCGGTGGCACGAGTTTTGTGGGTCTGGCCGCCAACATCGAAGATGTATTAATCGGACTCAGGCGCGCCACAAACCCCGGCGAGGAACGGGCCCGTCAGACGCTTACCCGTCAAGGAATCACGTAAGCCGGGGAACCGCCTCTAGTTAAGCACGCGCTCACGCGCACCGGCCAAAACCACCCAGCTTGTCCGCACACCCGCGATGGTTCGGGTGCCAACCTGTACCTTGTCACTTGTAGATCACCCGCGTTTATGGGCCGGCCAGGGTGTCTGCCATCGCTCCAGCTCGTCGCAATCTCGCCGGAACCAGCCGGTCTCCGCCGCCCCTTTTGCCCCGGGTGGGCTACCGTCAAACCCCTCAGCTGGATGAGTGGGTAGTGGGGGGGGGACCGGCGACCACGGGCGCTCCGTCATATCCAACCGGAGGCATTGAACCCCCCTCCGCCCCGCCGGAGGCGAGGGGAGAGTAGCGGGTACCCGTGGCCTTTGGGGCTTCGGTTCCGGCGTGGTCGGGGTCGACCGTGTACGGCCCTGCGTCTTGGAATTCGAAGGTAGCGTAGGATTTGCAACTTGCCCTCATTCGGTTTTTGGCTTACGGGCTGATTTGTTCACTTGTTCCCTCATTCGTTTTTTGGCTTTTGGCTTACGGCTGATTGTTCCCTCATTCGTTTTTTGGCTCATGGCTGATTTGTTTCACATTGTTTCTTTCGGCAAAGACTGATTTTCCACTTGCTTCGCCACACAATTTTCGGATCGGCTATGGGCTCGCCGCCGCGAGGGAGTTGACCCAGATACACCCGCTGTCAACAGCCACCGACGCCTACCGCGGACGGAGGGCCGAGGTGCCGCAGACGGGGAACGAGGCTCCCAAGGGCGCCAAGGACTCGACCTGAGCAGTCCTGTGCAACGACCCACGAGATGCGCGACAACTTCCACCATATGCAGAGGCTTCCGGAGCAACCACGCGCACGGGACCTGAAAGGGCTTGAAACCGCCTGTGGCCGCGTGTGTACCTGGATAGCGCTAACGCCACCGGGCCGTCCCAAGTACGACTCGCCGATGTAACGTCGCTTACCGTCCTCCAGGACTCACAACGGTGCGCACACCGATCCTCCCCACAGACAGGACATGTTATCCGCGCTTACAGCGCCCTTCCACACTCCACGGTTTCCGCCGCCGGCTCGGGGAAGGAGCCAGTTTTCCCGGGGCTTCATTGTTTCTTTCGGCAAAGACTGATTTTCCACTTGCTTCGCCACACAATTTTCGGATCGGCTATGGGCTCGCCGCCGCCTTTCAGAGTGTTGCCTTTATGCCGGTTGCTCAAGCCGGTGTTGGTCCATTCCGGTTGCTCAGGCCGGTCATGGTCCATGCCAACAAACCCAACGAGATGCGCGACAACTTCCACCGTTGCAGAGGCTTCAGGTGACGACAGCTCACGCGGGACACGCACCACACAAAGGCCATGTCATCCGCACGAACCGTGCGCCCTTCCACACTCCGCGGCTTCCTGGCCGGCTCGAGGGTAAGAGGCAGGCGGGTTCGGGTTCACTCCGCTCGGAACTCATCCAACGAGATGCGCGACAACTTCCACCGTTGCAGAGGCTTCCGGTGACGACAGCTGACGCGGGACACGCACCACACACAGGCCATGTCATCCGCAAGAACCGTGCGCCCTTCCACACTCCGCGGCTTGAAACCGTTGCAGAGGCTTCCGGTGACGACAGCTCACGCGGGACACGCACCACACAGAGGCCATGTGATCCGCACCAACCGTGCGCCCTTCCACACTCCGCGGCTTCCTGGCCGGCTCGAGGATAAGATGCAGGCGGGTTAACTTTCACTCTCCGCTCGGATATCATCCAACAAACCCAACGAGATGCGCGACAACTTCCACCGTTGCAGAGGCTTCAGGTGACGACAGCTCACGCGGGACACGCACCACACAAAGGCCATGTCATCCGCACGAACCGTGCGCCCTTCCACACTCCGCGGCTTCCTGGCCGGCTCGAGGGTAAGAGGTAGACGGGTTATAAAGGTTTCACTCTGCTCGGAACTGATCCAACAAACCCAACGAGATGCGCGACAACTTCCACCGTTGCAGAGGCTTCCGGTGACGACAGCTCACACGGGACGACCCGAAAGGGCTCGGAACCAGAGGTGGCCGCGTGTCTTACCCTGGAGTGATGCTAACGCCGTCGGGCCGACCCTCGTTCGACTCGCCGACGCCATCGGGCCGAACCTAGTTCGACTCGCCGACAGCGTCGGGCCGACCCTCGTTCGACTCGCCGACGGTTGGTCGCTTACCATCCAAGAGACACCACGGAAGCTCACTCACTAGCCCTCCTCACAGACGGATGTCAACCGTACGAACCGTGCGCCCTTC
>NC_135394.1:27500-45000 GCF_051989625.1 Stigmatopora argus
GTCAGGACCCACCCCGTGTTATCATTTATCCCTGAATAGCACACCATTGTCGGATTGGTGTAGACGGTTACGACCGCCTTAGTGAGTTCGCCACTCTCACTTGTCAAAATTTTTCTAAGTCCGTGTGCCTGTTCCGGGTCAGGACCCACCCCGTGTTATCATTTATCCCTGAATAGCACACCATTGTCGGATTGGTGTAGACGGTTACGACCGCCTTAGTGAGTTCGCCACTCTCACTTGTCAAAATTTTTCTAAGTCCATGTGCCTGTTCCGGGTCAGGACCCACCCCGTGTTATCATTTATCCCTGAATAGCACACCATTGTCGGATTGGTGTAGACGGTTACGACCGCCTTAGTGAGTTCGCCACTCTCACTTGTCAAAATTTTTCTAAGTCCATGTGCCTGTTCCGGGTCAGGACCCACCCCGTGTTATCATTTATCCCTGAATAGCACACCATCGTCGGACTGGTGTAGACGGTTACGACCGCCTTAGTGAGTTCGCCACTCTCACTTGTCAAAATTTTTCTAAGTCCGTGTGCCTGTTCCGGGTCAGGACCCACCCCGTGTTATCATTTATCCCTGAATAGCACACCATTGTCGGATTGGTGTAGACGGTTACGACCGCCTTAGTGAGTTCGCCACTCTCACTTGTCAAAATTTTTCTAAGTCCATGTGCCTGTTCCGGGTCAGGACCCACCCCGTGTTATCATTTATCCCTGAATAGCACACCATTGTCGGATTGGTGTAGACGGTTACGACCGCCTTAGTGAGTTCGCCACTCTCACTTGTCAAAATTTTTCTAAGTCCATGTGCCTGTTCCGGGTCAGGACCCACCCCGTGTTATCATTTATCCCTGAATAGCACACCATCGTCGGACTGGTGTAGACGGTTACGACCGCCTTAGTGAGTTCGCCACTCTCACTTGTCAAAATTTTTCTAAGTCCGTGTGCCTGTTCCGGGTCAGGACCCCCCCCGTGTTATCATTTATCCCTGAATAGCACACCATCGTCGGACTGGTGTAGACGGTTACGACCGCCTTAGTGAGTTTGCCACTCTCACTTGTCAAAATTTTTCTAAGTCCGTGTGCCTGTTCCGGGTCAGGACCCACCCCGTGTTATCATTTATCCCTGAATAGCACACCATCGTCGGACTGGTGTAGACGGTTACGACCGCCTTAGTGAGTTTGCCACTCTCACTTGTCAAAATTTTTCTAAGTCCGTGTGCCTGTTCCGGGTCAGGACCCACCCCGTGTTATCATTTATCCCTGAATAGCACACCATCGTCGGACTGGTGTAGACGGTTACGACCGCCTTAGTGAGTTTGCCACTCTCACTTGTCGAAAATTTTCTAAGTCCCTTCACACTTAGAAAAAATTCGTTAAAATCAGGAGGACCACCCTCGGACACCCCAACACCTTGCAAACGTTGTCCGAACATAGGGTGATCTACCTGGACCCCGGGAGAGCGGAGGGTCGGTTCGCAGCCTGGAGCTCACATTCAAAATTTTTCTCTCCCTATAATCTTGCCGAAGGGTTTCTGCAGACCACCGGATTTTGCATGAGTAGGTGAGTTATATCCCCTTACATTTGGTAGACCCAAATTCGCTCTCCTGGTAGACCCAAGTTATATTATGGGGTAGACCCAGTTTCGAGCATGGGGTAGACCCACGTGAATGCCCTGGTAGACCCAAATCATGCGAGCACCATAAAAATCAGCGGGGTTTTTCCTCGAGCCTATCCGAGGATAGGCTCACTTGAGCGGATATGGGTTTGTAATGGCTCGCTGAAAATCACGAGCTCCAGAGATTTTTCTCTGAAAATTTTTCTAAGTGTGAGCACCACACACATCAACGGTGTTTTCCCTCGAGCCTATCCGAGGATAGGCTCACGAGGGCGGATATGGGTTTGTATTGCCTCGCTGAAAGCCTGAGCTCCAGAAAATTTTCTAAGTGTGAGCACCACACACATCAACGGTGTTTTCCAACATGCCTATCCGAGGATAGTGACACATGAGCGGATTCGGTCGGCTGATGCCCCGCTGAAAACCTGAGCTCCAGAAATTTTTCTAAGTGTGAGCACCACACACTTCAACGGTCTTTTTCACAGTGAATGTCCGAGGATAGTGACACATGAGCGGATTGGGCTGGCTGATGCCCCGCTGAATTTCTGACCTCCAGAAATTTTTCTAAGTGTGAGCACCACACACTTCGGCGGGGTTTTTCCCCGAGCCTATCCGAGGATAGGCTCACATGAGCGGATATGGGTTTGGAATGGCTCGCTGAAATCCTGAGCTCCAGAGATTTTTCTCAGAAAATTTTTCTAAGTGTGAGCACAACACACATCAACGGTGTTTTCCAACATGCCTGTCCGAGGATAGTGACACTTGAGCGGATTGGGTCAGCTGATGCCCCGCTGTGTCAGGAGTGCCCTTTTGGCCCTCCTGGGTTGCCGTCGACACGTACCGGCTGTAGCCAATCCAATGATTACTTTCGGTTCCTGTATTTAAGTAAGCGACGCGTCATCACACGTCGCCGGATCATCCTCTCTACCATGGACTGTAGTAGCAGTTGCTAGTGGTAGCTAGCGGTCGTTATGCTGCTGCCTTTCTGTTCGCCTCTGTCCGTATGCGCGCCGCATGCGGCCACGCTTGTTTGCACGTTTTGGTTGATGCATTAAAGGACTCGTTATCACGCTAATGCCTCGTCCTCTCCTGCCTCCTGCATTTGGGTCGACCTACTTCCACGATCGCGTCACACGACGCGGCGCGATCATAACACGCTGAAATCCTGAGCTCCAGAAATTTTTCTAAGTGTGAGCACCACACACATCAACGGTGTTTTCCAACATGCCTATCCGAGGATAGTGACACATGAGCGGATTGGGTCGGCTGATGCCCCGCTGAAATCCTGAGCTCCAGAAATTTTTCTAAGTGTGAGCACCACACACATCAACGGTCTTTTCCCCCGAGCCTATCCGACGATAGGCTCACAAGGGCGGATATGGGTTTGTATTGCCCCGCTGAAATTCTGAGCTCCAGAAATTTTTCTAAGTGTGAGCACCACACACATCAACGGTGTTTCCCTCGAGCCTATCCGACGATAGGCTCACAAGGGCGGATATGGGTTTGTAATGTCTCGCTGAAATCCTGAGCTCCAGAATTTTTTCTAAGTGTGAGCACCACACACATCAACGGTGTTTTCCAACATGCCTATCCGAAGATAGTGACACGTGAGCGGATTGGGTCGGCTGATGCCCCGCTGAAATCCTGAGCTCCAGAAATTTTTCTAAGTGTGAGCACCACACACTTCGGCGGGGTTTTTCCCCGAGTTTATCCAAGGATAGGCTCACATGAGCGGATATGGGTTTGGAATGGCTCGCTAAAATCCTGAGCTCCAGAGATTTTTCTCAGAGTTTTTTTCTAAGTGTGAGCACCACACACATCAACGGTGTTTTCCAACATGCCTGTCCGAGGATAGTGACACATGAGCGGATTGGGTCGGCTGATGCCCCGCTGAAATCCTGAGCTCCAGAAATTTTTCTAAGTGTGAGCACCACACACATCAACGGTCTTTTCCAACATGCCTGTCCGAGGATAGTGACACATGACCGGATTGGGTCGGCTGATGCCCCGCTGAAATCCTGAGCTCCAGAAATTTTTCTATGTGTGAGCACCACACACATCAACGGTGTTTTCCAACATGCCTATCCGAGGATAGTGACACATGAGCGGATTGGGTCGGCTGATGCCCCGCTGAAATCCTGAGCTCCAGAAATTTTTCTAAGTGTGAGCACCACACACATCAACGGTCTTTTCCCCCGAGCCTATCCGACGATAGGCTCACAAGGGCGGATATGGGTTTGTATTGCCTCGCTGTAATCCTGAGCTCCAGAAATTTTTCTAAGTGTGAGCACCACACACTTCGGCGGGGTTTTTCCCCGAGCCTATCCGAGGATATGCTCACATGAGCGGATATGGGTTGCTGAAGCCCCCGCTGAGTTCCCGAGCTCCAGAAATTTTTCTAAGTGTGAGCACCACACACATCAACGGTGTTTTCCAACGAGCCTGTCCGAGGATAGTGACACATGAGCGGATTGGGTCGGCTGATGCCCCGCTGAATTTCTGAGCTCCAGAAATTTTTCCAAGTGTGAGCACCACACACTTCGGCGGGGTTTTTCCCCGAGCCTATCCGAGGATAGGCTCACATGAGCGGCTATGGGTTGCTGAAGCCCCCGCTGAGTTCCCGAGCTCCAGAACTTTTTCTAAGTGTGAGCACCACACACATCAACGGTGTTTTCCAACATGCCTGTCCGAGGATAGTGACACATGAGCGGATTGAGCTGGCTGATGCTCCGCTGAATTTCTGACCTCCAGAAATTTTTCTAAGTGTGAGCACCACACACATCAACGGTCTTTTCCCTCGAGCCTATCCGAAGATAGGCTCACATGAGCGGATATGGGTTGCTGAAGCCCCCGCTGAGTTCCCGAGCTCCAGAATTTTTTCTAAGTGTGAGCACCACACACATCAACGGTGTTTTCCAACATGCCTGTCCGAGGATAGTGACACATGAGCGGATTGAGCTGGCTGATGCTCCGCTGAATTTCTGACCTCCAGAAATTTTTCTAAGTGTGAGCACCACACACATCAACGGTCTTTTCCCCCGAGCCTATCCGAAGATAGGCTCACATGAGCGGATATGGGTTGCCAAAGCCTCGCAAGTGTGAGCACCACACACATCAACGGTGTTTCCCTCGAGCCTATCCGACGATAGGCTCACAAGGGCGGATATGGGTTTGTTATGCCCCGCTGAAATTTCGAGCTCCAGAAATTTTTCCAAGTGTGAGCACCACACACATCTGCGGGGTCTTATCACGAGCTTATCCGAGGATAGTGACACACGAGCGGATATGGATTTTTCTAAGCCCCTTCACACTTAGAAAAAATCCGCTTAAAAATTACGAAAATTTTTCTAAGTCCCGTAGGACTTAGAAAAAAAATCGTTAAAAATCAGGAGGACCACCCTCGGACACCCCAACACCTTGCCAACGTTGTCCGAACATAGGGTGATCTACCTGGACCCCGGGAGAGGTTAGGGTCGGTTCGCAGCCCGGAGCTCACATTCAAAAATTTCCTCTCCCTATATACTTGCCGAAGGCTTTTTGCAGACCACCGGATTTTGCACGAGTAGGCAAATTATATCCCACCGGTCTTCACGGGCATCTGAGGACTTTCTCCCCGGGAATAGTGCTTCGTGGGCGGATATTATCGACAGATATCAGGTTTCATCGTCGAGCTCCATATATTTTTCGAGTTTCGGCACTTTGAAATTCGGCGGGGGTTCGCCCCGAGTCGATCCGAGAATAGTGCACCGTGAGCGGATTGGGTTGGCTGATGCCCCGCTGAAATCCTGAGCTCCAGAATTTTTTCTAAGTGTGAGCACCACACACATCAACGGTGTTTCCCTCGAGCCTTATCCGACGATAGGCTCACAAGGGCGGATATGGGTTTGTAATGTCTCGCTGAAAGCCTGAGCTCCAGATTTTTTTCTAAGTGTGAGCACCACACACATCAACGGTGTTTCCCTCGAGCCTTATCCGACGATAGGCTCACAAGGGCGGATATGGGTTTGTAATGTCTCGCTGAAAGCCTGAGCTCCAGAATTTTTTCTAAGTGTGAGCACCACACACATCAACGGTCTTTTCCAACATGCCTATCCGAGGATAGTGACACATGAGCGGATTGAGCTGGCTGATGCCCCGCTGAATTTCTGAGCTCCAGAAATTTTTCTAAGTGTGAGCACCACACACTTCAACGGTCTTTTTCACAGTGCATGTCCGAGGATAGTGACACATGAGCGGATTGAGCTGGCTGATGCCCCGCTGAATTTCTGACCTCCAGAAATTTTTCTAAGTGTGAGCACCACACACTTCAGCGGTCTTTTTCACAGTGCATGTCCGAGGATAGTGACACATGAGCGGATTGAGCTGGCTGATGCCCCGCTGAATTTCTGACCTCCAGAAATTTTTCTAAGTGTGAGCACCACACACTTCAACGGTCTTTTTCACAGTGCATGTCCGAGGATAGTGACACATGAGCGGATTGAGCTGGCTGATGCCCCGCTGAATTTCTGACCTCCAGAAATTTTTCTAAGTGTGAGCACCACACACTTCAACGGTCTTTTTCACAGTGCATGTCCGAGGATAGTGACACATGAGCGGATTGAGCTGGCTGATGCCCCGCTGAATTTCTGACCTCCAGAAATTTTTCTAAGTGTGAGCACCACACACTTCAACGGTCTTTTTCACAGTGCATGTCCGAGGATAGTGACACATGAGCGGATTGAGCTGGCTGATGCCCCGCTGAATTTCTGAGCTCCAGAAATTTTTCTAAGTGTGAGCACCACACACTTCAACGGTCTTTTTCACAGTGCATGTCCGAGGATAGTGACACATGAGCGGATTGAGCTGGCTGATGCCCCGCTGAATTTCTGACCTCCAGAAATTTTTCTAAGTGTGAGCACCACACACTTCAACGGTCTTTTTCACAGTGCATGTCCGAGGATAGTGACACATGAGCGGATTGAGCTGGCTGATGCCCCGCTGAATTTCTGACCTCCAGAAATTTTTCTAAGTGTGAGCACCACACACTTCAACGGTCTTTTTCACAGTGCATGTCCGAGGATAGTGACACATGAGCGGATTGAGCTGGCTGATGCCCCGCTGAATTTCTGACCTCCAGAAATTTTTCTAAGTGTGAGCACCACACACTTCAACGGTGTTTTTCACAGTGCTTGTCCGAGGATAGTGACACATGAGCGGATTGGCCTGGCTGACCCCCCGCTGAATTTCTGAGCTCCAGAAATTTTTCTAAGTCCGAGCTCCACACACATCAACGGTGTTTTTCACAGTGCATGTCCGAGGATAGTGACACATGAGCGGATTGAGCTGGCTGATGCCCCGCTGAATTTCTGAGCTCCAGAAATTTTTCTAAGTCCGAGCTCCACACACATCAACGGTGTTTTTCACAGTGCATGTCCGAGGATAGTGACACATGAGCGGATTGAGCTGGCTGATGCCCCGCTGAATTTCTGAGCTCCAGAAATTTTTCTAAGTCCGAGCTCCACACACATCAACGGTGTTTTTCACAGTGCATGTCCGAGGATAGTGACACATGAGCGGATTGAGCTGGCTGGTGCCCCGCTGAATTTCTGACCTCCAGAAATTTTTCTAAGTGTGAGCACCACACACTTCAACGGTCTTTTTCACAGTGCATATCCGAAGATAGTGACACATGAGCGGATTGAGCTGGCTGATGCCCCGCTGAATTTCTGACCTCCAGAAATTTTTCGAAGTGTGAGCACCACACACTTCAACGGTCTTTTTCACAGTGCATGTCCGAGGATAGTGACACATGAGCGGATTGGGCTGGCTGATGCCCCGCTGAATTTCTGACCTCCAGAAATTTTTCTAAGTGTGAGCACCACACACATCAACGGTGTTTTCCAACATGCCTATCCGAGGATAGTGACACGTGAGCGGATTGGGTCGGCTGATGCCCCGCTGAATTTCTGACCTCCAGAAATTTTTCTAAGTGTGAGCACCACACACTTCAACGGTCTTTTTCACAGTGCATGTCCGAGGATAGTGACACATGAGCGGATTGAGCTGGCTGATGCCCCGCTGAATTTCTGAGCTCCAGAAATTTTTCTAAGTGTGAGCACCACACACTTCAACGGTGTTTTTCACAGTGCATGTCCGAGGATAGTGACACATGAGCGGATTGAGCTGGCTGATGCCCCGCTGAATTTCTGACCTCCAGAAATTTTTCTAAGTCCGAGCTCCACACACATCAACGGTGTTTTTCACAGTGCATGTCCGAGGATAGTGACACATGAGCGGATATGGGTTGATGAAGCCCCCGCTGAGTTCCCGAGCTCCAGAAATTTTTCAAAGTGTGAGCACCACACACATCAACGGTGTTTCCCTCGAGCCTATCCGACGATAGGCTCACAAGGGCGGATATGGGTTTGTTTTGCCCCGCTGAAATTTCGAGCTCCAGAAATTTTTCCAAGTGTGAGCACCACACACATCTGCGGGGTCTTATCACGAGCTTATCCGAGGATAGTGACACACGAGCGGATATGGATTTTTCTAAGCCCCTTCACACTTAGAAAAAATCCGCTTAAATTTTACGAAAATTTTTCTAAGTCCCGTAGGACTTAGAAAAAAAATCGTTAAAAATCAGGAGGACCACCCTCGGACACCCCAACACCTTGCCAACGTTGTCCGAACATAGGGTGATCTACCTGGACCCCGGGAGAGGTCAGGGTCGGTTCGCAGCCCGGAGCTCACATTCAAAAATTTCCTCTCCCTATATACTTGCCGAAGGCTTTTTGCAGACCACCGGATTTTGCACGAGTAGGCAAATCATATCCCACCGGTCTTCACGGGCATCGGAGGACTTTCTCCCCGGGAATAGTGCTTCGTGGGCGGATATTATCGACAGATACCAGGTTTCATCGTCGAGCTCCGTATATTTTTCGAGTTTCAGCACTTTTAAAATCGGCGGGGGTTCGCCCCGAGTCAATCCGAGAATAGTGCACCGTGAGCGGACTGGGTTGGACGACCTCCCGCTGAATTTCTGAGCTCCAGAAATTTTTCTAAGTCCGAGCTCCACACACTTCAACGGTGTTTTTCACAGTGCATGTCCGAGGATAGTGACACATGAGCGGATTGGGTTGGCTGGTGCCCCGCTGAATTTCTGAGCTCCAGAAATTTTTCTAAGTCCGAGCTCCACACACTTCAACGGTGTTTTTCACAGTGCATGTCCGAGGATAGTGACACATGAGCGGATTGGGTTGGCTGGTGCCCCGCTGAATTTCTGAGCTCCAGAAATTTTTCTAAGTCCGAGCTCCACACACTTCAACGGTGTTTTTCACAGTGCATGTCCGAGGATAGTGACACATGAGCGGATATGGGTTGCTGAAGCCCCCGCTGAATTTCTGAGCTCCAGAAATTTTTCTAAGTCCGAGCTCCACACACATTAACGGTGTTTTTCACAGTGCATGTCCGAGGATAGTGACACATGAGCGGATTGAGCTGGCTGATGCCCCGCTGAATTTCTGACCTCCAGAAATTTTTCTAAGTCCGAGCTCCACACACATTAACGGTGTTTTTCACAGTGCATGTCCGAGGATAGTGACACATGAGCGGATTGAGCTGGCTGATGCCCCGCTGAATTTCTGACCTCCAGAAATTTTTCTAAGTCCGAGCTCCACACACTTCAACGGTGTTTTTCACAGTGCATGTCCGAGGATAGTGACACATGAGCGGATTGAGCTGGCTGATGCCCCGCTGAATTTCTGACCTCCAGAAATTTTTCTAAGTCCGAGCTCCACACACTTCAACGGTGTTTTTCACAGTGCATGTCCGAGGATAGTGACACATGAGCGGATTGAGCTGGCTGATGCCCCGCTGAATTTCTGACCTCCAGAAATTTTTCTAAGTCCGAGCTCCACACACTTCAACGGTGTTTTTCACAGTGCATGTCCGAGGATAGTGACACATGAGCGGATTGGGTTGGCTGGTGCCCCGCTGAATTTCTGAGCTCCAGAAATTTTTCTAAGTCCGAGCTCCACACACATCAACGGTGTTTTTCACAGTGCATGTCCGAGGATAGTGACACATGAGCGGATTGGGTTGGCTGGTGCCCCGCTGAATTTCTGAGCTCCAGAAATTTTTCTAAGTCCGAGCTCCACACACATCAACGGTGTTTTTCACAGTGCATGTCCGAGGAAAGTGACACATGAGCGGATTGGGTTGGCTGATGCCCCGCTGAATTTCTGAGCTCCAGAAATTTTTCTAAGTCCGAGCTCCACACACATCAACGGTGTTTTTCACAGTGCATATCCGAAGATAGTGACACATGAGCGGATTGAGCTGGCTGATGCCCCGCTGAATTTCTGACCTCCAGAAATTTTTCTAAGTCCGAGCTCCACACACTTCAACGGTGTTTTTCACAGTGCTTGTCCGAAGATAGTGACACATGAGCGGATTGGGTTAGCTGATGCCCCGCTGAATTTCTGACCTCCAGAAATTTTTCTAAGTCCGAGCTCCACACACATCAACGGTGTTTTTCACAGTGCATGTCCGAGGATAGTGACACATGAGCGGATTGGGTTGGCTGATGCCCCGCTGAATTTCTGAGCTCCAGAAATTTTTCTAAGTCCGAGCTCCACACACATCAACGGTGTTTTTCACAGTGCATGTCCGAGGATAGTGACACATGAGCGGATTGAGCTGGCTGATGCCCCGCTGAATTTCTGACCTCCAGAAATTTTTCTAAGTCCGAGCTCCACACACATCAACGGTGTTTTTCACAGTGCATGTCCGAGGATAGTGACACATGAGCGGATTGGGTTGGCTGGTGCCCCGCTGAATTTCTGACCTCCAGAAATTTTTCTAAGTCCGAGCTCCACACACATCAACGGTGTTTTTCACAGTGCTTGTCCGAGGATAGTGACACATGAGCGGATTGAGCTGGCTGATGCCCCGCTGAATTTCTGACCTCCAGAAATTTTTCTAAGTCCGAGCTCCATACACATCAACGGTGTTTTTCACAGTGCTTGTCCGAGGATAGTGACACATGAGCGGATTGAGCTGGCTGATGCCCCGCTGAATTTCTGAGCTCCAGAAATTTTTCTAAGTCCGAGCTCCATACACATCAACGGTGTTTTTCACAGTGCTTGTCCGAGGATAGTGACACATGAGCGGATTGAGCTGGCTGATGCCCCGCTGAATTTCTGAGCTCCAGAAATTTTTCTAAGTCCGAGCTCCACACACTTCAACGGTGTTTTTCACAGTGCTTGTCCGAGGATAGTGACACATGAGCGGATTGAGCTGGCTGATGCCCCGCTGAATTTCTGAGCTCCAGAAATTTTTCTAAGTCCGAGCTCCACACACATCAACGGTGTTTTTCACAGTGCTTGTCCGAGGATAGTGACACATGAGCGGATTGAGCTGGCTGATGCCCCGCTGAATTTCTGACCTCCAGAAATTTTTCTAAGTCCGAGCTCCATACACATCAACGGTGTTTTTCACAGTGCTTGTCCGAGGATAGTGACACATGAGCGGATTGAGCTGGCTGATGCCCCGCTGAATTTCTGACCTCCAGAAATTTTTCTAAGTCCGAGCTCCACACACTTCAACGGTGTTTTTCACAGTGCTTGTCCGAGGATAGTGACACATGAGCGGATTGAGCTGGCTGATGCCCCGCTGAATTTCTGAGCTCCAGAAATTTTTCTAAGTCCGAGCTCCATACACATCAACGGTGTTTTTCACAGTGCTTGTCCGAGGATAGTGACACATGAGCGGATTGAGCTGGCTGATGCCCCGCTGAATTTCTGACCTCCAGAAATTTTTCTAAGTCCGAGCTCCACACACATCAACGGTGTTTTTCACAGTGCTTGTCCGAGGATAGTGACACATGAGCGGATTGAGCTGGCTGATGCCCCGCTGAATTTCTGACCTCCAGAAATTTTTCTAAGTCCGAGCTCCACACACTTCAACGGTGTTTTTCACAGTGCTTGTCCGAGGATAGTGACACATGAGCGGATTGAGCTGGCTGATGCCCCGCTGAATTTCTGAGCTCCAGAAATTTTTCTAAGTCCGAGCTCCATACACATCAACGGTGTTTTTCACAGTGCTTGTCCGAGGATAGTGACACATGAGCGGATTGGGTTGGCTGATGCCCCGCTGAATTTCTGACCTCCAGAAATTTTTCTAAGTCCGAGCTCCACACACATCAACGGTGTTTTTCACAGTGCATGTCCGAGGATAGTGACACATGAGCGGATTGAGCTGGCTGATGCCCCGCTGAATTTCTGACCTCCAGAAATTTTTCTAAGTCCGAGCTCCACACACATCAACGGTGTTTTTCACAGTGCTTGTCCGAGGATAGTGACACATGAGCGGATTGAGCTGGCTGATGCCCCGCTGAATTTCTGAGCTCCAGAAATTTTTCTAAGTCCGAGCTCCACACACATCAACGGTGTTTTTCACAGTGCATGTCCGAGGATAGTGACACATGAGCGGATTGAGCTGGCTGATGCCCCGCTGAATTTCTGACCTCCAGAAATTTTTCTAAGTCCGAGCTCCACACACATCAACGGTGTTTTTCACAGTGCTTGTCCGAGGATAGTGACACATGAGCGGATTGAGCTGGCTGATGCCCCGCTGAATTTCTGAGCTCCAGAAATTTTTCTAAGTCCGAGCTCCACACACATCAACGGTGTTTTTCACAGTGCATGTCCGAGGATAGTGACACATGAGCGGATTGAGCTGGCTGATGCCCCGCTGAATTTCTGACCTCCAGAAATTTTTCTAAGTCCGAGCTCCACACACATCAACGGTGTTTTTCACAGTGCTTGTCCGAGGATAGTGACACATGAGCGGATTGAGCTGGCTGATGCCCCGCTGAATTTCTGACCTCCAGAAATTTTTCTAAGTCCGAGCTCCACACACATCAACTGTGTTTTTCACAGTGCATGTCCGAAGATAGTGACACATGAGCGGATTGAGCTGGCTGATGCCCCGCTGAATTTCTGAGCTCCAGAAATTTTTCTAAGTCCGAGCTCCACACACATCAACGGTGTTTTTCACAGTGCATGTCCGAGGATAGTGACACATGAGCGGATTGGGTTGGCTGATGCCACGCTGAATTTCTGAGCTCCAGAAATTTTTCTAAGTCCGAGCTCCACACACATCAACGGTGTTTTTCACAGTGCTTGTCCGAGGATAGTGACACATGAGCGGATTGAGCTGGCTGATGCCCCGCTGAATTTCTGAGCTCCAGAAATTTTTCTAAGTCCGAGCTCCACACACATCAACGGTGTTTTTCACAGTGCTTGTCCGAGGATAGTGACACATGAGCGGATTGAGCTGGCTGATGCCCCGCTGAATTTCTGAGCTCCAGAAATTTTTCTAAGTCCGAGCTCCACACACATCAACGGTGTTTTTCACAGTGCATGTCCGAGGATAGTGACACATGAGCGGATTGGGTTGGCTGATGCCCCGCTGAATTTCTGAGCTCCAGAAATTTTTCTAAGTCCGAGCTCCACACACATCAACGGTGTTTTTCACAGTGCTTGTCCGAGGATAGTGACACATGAGCGGATTGGGCTGGCTGACCCCCCGCTGAATTTCTGAGCTCCATGAAATTTTTGATTTTTGAGCACCACAAAAATCGGCGGGGTTTTCCCTCGAGCCTATCCGAGAATAGTGCTCCATGGGCGGATACGGGTTGGCTGACGCCCCGCTGAAATTTCGAGCTCCAGAAATTTTTCTAAGTCCGAGCTCCACACACATCAACGGTGTTTTTCACAGTGCATGTCCGAGAATAGTGACACATGAGCGGATATGGATTTTTCTAAGCCCCTTCACACTTAGAAAAAATCCGCTTAAATTTTCCGAAATTTTTTCTAAGTCCCGCAGGACTTAGAAAAACTTCTGGAGCTCAGGTTTTCAGCGGGGCATCAGCCGACCCAATCCGCTCATGTGTCACTATCCTCGGATAGGCATGTTGGAAAACACTGTTGATGTGTGTGGTGCTCACACTTAGAAAATTTTCTGGAGCTCAGGCTTTCAGCGAGGCAATACAAACCCATATCCGCCCTCGTGAGCCTATCCTCGGATAGGCTCGAGGGAAAACACCGTTGATGTGTGTGGTGCTCGCACTTAGAAAAATTTTCAGAGAAAAATCTCTGGAGCTCGTGATTTTCAGCGAGCCATTACAAACCCATATCCGCTCATGTGAGCCTATCCTCGGATAGGCTCGAGGAAAAACCCCGCTGATTTTTATGGTGCTCGCATGATTTGGGTCTACCAGGGCATTCACGTGGGTCTACCCCATGCTCGAAACTGGGTCTACCCCATAATATAACTTGGGTCTACCAGGAGAGCGAATTTGGGTCTACCAAATGTAAGGGGATATAACTCACCTACTCGTGCAAAATCCGGTGGTCTGCAGAAACCCTTCGGCAAGATTATAGGGAGAGAAAAATTTTGAATGTGAGCTCCAGGCTGCGAACCGACCCTCCGCTCTCCCGGGGTCCAGGTAGATCACCCTATGTTCGGACAACGTTTGCAAGGTGTTGGGGTGTCCGAGGGTGGTCCTCCTGATTTTAACGAATTTTTTCTAAGTGTGAAGGGACTTAGAAAATTTTCGACAAGTGAGAGTGGCGAACTCACTAAGGCGGTCGTAACCGTCTACACCAGTCCGACGATGGTGTGCTATTCAGGGATAACTGATAACACGAGGTGGGTCCTGACCTGGAACAGGCACACGGACTTAGAAAAATTTTGACAAGTGAGAGTGGCAAACTCACTAAGGCGGTCGTAACCGTCTACACCAATCCGACAATGGTGTGCTATTCAGGGATAACTGAAAACACGAGGTGGGTCCTGACCTGGAACAGGCACACGGACTTAGAAAAATTTTGACAAGTGAGAGTGGCGAACTCACTAAGGCGGTCGTAACCGTCTACACCAGTCCGACGATGGTGTGCTATTCAGGGATAAATGATACCAGGTGCTGTAAGCATCTTGTCAAAACCATTATCGACATTTCATGGATGTTCATCTACTTTTGACCTCCTAAATCATGAAAGACTTCCCTCCTCTGCACATCTCACAACATTTTATTGAAGCTCTCCTTCTGATAATCTTCATTCCCGTAGTTGTAGAAGTAATAAAGCAAAAGAAGAGCAAGCGGCAACAAAGTCAACTCCTTTAACGAAGGGTTCTCCAAAGAGGACCCCTCACCCTCCACACCCGATCCAAATATCCAAATACACGATCCACATGCAAGACTATGGACCGTTCGGATTTCCAAAGGGGATTTGTTCAGCGACAATGTTGCTCACGGCCATACTACCCTGAAAACGCCCGATGTCGTCTGATCTCGGAAGCTAAGCAGGGTTGGGCCTGGTTAGTACCTGGATGGGAGACCGCTTGGGAATACCAGGTGCTGTAAGCATCTTGTCAAAACCATTTTCGACATTTCATGGATGTTCATCTCCTTTTGACCTCCTAAATCATGAAAGACTTCCCTCCTCTGCACATCTCACAACATTTTATTGAAGCTCTCCTTCTGATAATCTTCATTCCCGTAGTTGTAGAAGTAATAAAGCAAAAGAAGAGCAAGCGGCAACAAAGTCGACTCCTTTAACGAAGGGTTCTCCAAAGAGGACCCCTCACCCTCCACACCCGATCCAAATATCCAAATACACGATCCACATGCAAGACTATGGACCGTTCGGATTGTTCAGCGACAATGTTGCTCACGGCCATACTACCCTGAAAACACCTGATCTCGTCTGATCTCGGAAGCTAAGCATGGTTGGGCCTGGTTAGTACCTGGATGGGAGACCGCTTGGGAAAACCAGGTGCTGTAAGCATCTTGTCAAAACCATTTTCGACATTTCATGGATGTTCATCTCCTTTTGACCTCCTAAATCATGAAAGACTTCCCTCCTCTGCACATCTCACAACATTTTATTGAAGCTCTCCTTCTGATAATCTTCATTCCCGTAGTTGTAGAAGTAATAAAGCAAAAGAAGAGCAAGCGGCAACAAAGTCGACTCCTTTAACGAAGGGTTCTCCAAAGAGGACCACTCACCCTCCACACCGGATCCTAATATCCAAATACACGATCCACATGCAAGACTATGGACCGTTCGGATTTCCAAAGGGGATTTGTTCAGCGACAATGTTGCTCACGGCCATACTACCCTGAAAACGCCCGATCTCGTCTGATCTCGGAAGCTAAGCTGGGTTGGGCCTGGTTAGTACCTGGATGGGAGACTGCTTGGGAATACCAGGTGCTGTACGCATCTTGTCAAAACCATTTTCGACATTTCATGGATGTTAATCTCCTTTTGACCTCCTAAATCATGAAAGACTTCCCTCCTCTGCACATCTCACAACATTTTATTGAAGCTCTCCTTCTGATAATCTTCATTCCCGTAGTTGTAGAAGTAATAAAGCAAAAGAAGAGCAAGCGGCAACAAAGTCGACTCCTTTAACGAAGGGTTCTCCAAAGAGGACCACTCACCCTCCACACCGGATCCAAATATCCAAATACATGATCCACATGCAAGACTATGGACCGTTCGGATTTCCAAAGGGGATTTGTTCAGCGACAATGTTGCTCACGGCCATACTACCGTGAAAACGCCCGATCTCGTCTGATCTCGGAAGCTAAGCAGGGTTGGGCCTGGTTAGTACCTGGATGGGAGACCGCTTGGGAATACCAGGTGCTGTAAGCATCTTGTCAAAACCATTTTCGACATTTCATGGATGTTCATCTCCTTTTGACCTCCTAAATCATGAAAGACTTCCCTCCTCTCCACATCTCACAACATTTTATTGAAGCTCTCCTTCTGATAATCTTCCTTCCCGTAGTTGTAGAAGTAATAAAGCAAAAGAAGAGCAAGCGGCAACAAAGTCGACTCCTTTAACGAAGGGTTCTCCAAAGAGGACCCCTCACCCTCCACACCCGATCCAAATATCCAAATACACGATCCACATGCAAGACTATGGACCGTTCGGTTTTCCAAAGGGGATTTGTTCAGCGACAATATTGCTCATGGCCATACTACCCTGAAAACGCCGGATCTCGTCTGATCTCGGAAGCTAAGCAGGGTTGGGCCTGGTTAGTACCTGGATGGGAGACCGCTTAGGAATACCAGGTGCTGTAAGCATCTTGTCAAAACCATTTTCGAAATTTCATGGATGTTCATCTCCTTTTGACCTCCTAAATCATGAAAGACTTCCCTCCTCTGCACATCTCACAACATTTTATTGAAGCTCTCCTTCTGATAATCTTCATTCCCGTAGTTGTAGAAGTAATAAAGCAAAAGAAGAGCAAGCGGCAACAAAGTCGACTCCTTTAACGAAGGGTTCTCCAAAGAGGACCCCTCACCCTCCACACCCGATCCAAATATCCAAATACACGATCCACATGCAAGACTATGGACCGTTTGGATTTCCAAAGGGGATTTGTTCAGCAACAATGTTGCTCACGGCCATACTACCGTGAAAACGCCCGATCTCGTCTGATCTCGGAAGCTAAGCAGGGTTGGGCCTGGTTAGTACCTGGATGGGAGACCGCTGGGGAATACCAGGTGCTGTAAGCAGCTTGTCAAAACCATTTTCGACATTTCATGGATGTTCATCTCCTTTTGACCTCCTAAATCATGAAAGACTTTCCTCCTCTGCACATCTCACAACATTTTATTGAAGCTCTCCTTCTGATAATCTTCATTCCCGTAGTTGTAGAAGTAATAAAGCAAAAGAAGAGCAAGCGGCAACAAAGTCGACTCCTTTAACGAAGGGTTCTCCAAAGAGGACCACTCACCCTCCACACCGGATCCAAATATCCAAATACACGATCCACATGCAAGAGTATGGACCGTTCGGATTTCCAAAGGGGATTTGTTCAGCGA
>NC_135394.1:47500-72500 GCF_051989625.1 Stigmatopora argus
TTCTCCAAAGAGGACCCCTCACCCTCCACACCCGATCCAAATATCCAAATACACGATCCACATGCAAGACTATGGACCGTTCGGATTTCCAAAGGGGATTTGTTCAGCGACAATGTTGCTCACGGCCATACTACCCTGAAAACGCCCGATCTCGTCTGATCTCGGAAGCTAAGCAGGGTTGGGCCTGGTTAGTACCTGGATGGGAGACCGCTTGGGAATACCAGGTGCTGTAAGCATCTTGTCAAAACAATTTTCGACATTTCATGGATGTTCATCTCCTTTTGACCTCCTAAATCATGAAAGACTTCCCTCCTCTGCACATCTCACAACATTTTATTGAAGCTCTCCTTCTGATAATCTTCATTCCCTTAGTTGTAGAAGTAATAAAGCAAAAGAAGAGCAAGCGGCAACAAAGTCGACTCCTTTAACGAAGGGTTCTCCAAAGAGGACCCCTCACCCTCCACACCCGATCCAAATATCCAAATACACGATCCACATGCAAGACTATGGACCGTTCGGATTTCCAAAGGGGATTTGTTCAGGGACAGTGTTGCTCACGGCCATACTACCCTGAAAACGCCCGATCTCGTCTGATCTCGGAAGCTAAGCAGGGTTGGGCCTGGTTAGTACCTGGATGGGAGACTGCTTGGGAATACCAGGTGCTGTAAGCATCTTGTCAAAACTATTTTCGACATTTCATGGATGTTCATCTCCTTTTGACCTCCTAAATCATGAAAGACTTCCCTCCTCTGCACATCTCACAACATTTTATTGAAGCTCTCCTTCTGATAATCTTCATTCCCGTAGTTGTAGAAATAATAAAGCAAAAGAAGAGCAAGCGGCAACAAAGTCGACTCCTTTATCGAAGGGTTCTCCAAAGAGGACCCCTCACTCTCCACACCCGATCCAAATATCCAAATACACGATCCACATGCAAGACTATGGACCGTTCGGATTTCTAAAGGGGATTTGTTCAGCGACAATGTTGCTCACGGCCATACTACCCTGAAAACGCCCGATCTCGTCTGATCTCGGAAGCTAAGCAGGGTTGGGCCTGGTTAGTACCTGGATGGGAGACCGCTTGGGAATACCAGGTGCTGTAAGCATCTTGTCAAAACCATTTTCGACATTTCATGGATGTTCATCTCCTTTTGACCTCCTAAATCATGAAAGACTTCCCTCCTCTGCACATCTCACAACATTTTATTGAAGCTCTCCTTCTGATAATCTTCATTCCCGTAGTTGTAGAAGTAATAAAGCAAAAGAAGAGCAAGCGGCAACAAAGTCGACTCCTTTAACGAAGGGTTCTCCAAAGAGGACCACTCACCCTCCACACCGGATCCAAATATCCAAATACATGATCCACATGCAAGACTATGGACCGTTCGGATTTCCAAAGGGGATTTGTTCAGCGACAATGTTGCTCACGGCCATACTACCGTGAAAACGCCCGATCTCGTCTGATCTCGGAAGCTAAGCAGGGTTGGGCCTGGTTAGTACCTGGATGGGAGACCGCTTGGGAATACCAGGTGCTGTAAGCAGCTTGTCAAAACCATTTTCGACATTTCATGGATGTTCATCTCCTTTTGACCTCCTAAATCATGAAAGACTTTCCTCCTCTGCACATCTCACAACATTTTATTGAAGCTCTCCTTCTGATAATCTTCATTCCCGTAGTTGTAGAAGTAATAAAGCAAAAGAAGAGCAAGCGGCAACAAAGTCGACTCCTTTAACGAAGGGTTCTCCAAAGAGGACCACTCACCCTCCACACCGGATCCAAATATCCAAATACACGATCCACATGCAAGAGTATGGACCGTTCGGATTTCCAAAGGGGATTTGTTCAGCGACAATCTTGCTCACGGCCATACTACCCTCAAAACGCCCGATTTTGTCTGATCTCGGAAGCTAAGCAGGGTTGGGCCTGGTTAGTACCTGGATGGGAGACCGCTTGGGAATACCAGGTGCTGTAAGCATCTTGTCAAAACCATTTTCGACATTTCATGGATGTTCATCTCCTTTTGACCTCCTAAATCATGAAAGACTTCCCTCCTCTGCACATCTCACAACATTTTATTGAAGCTCTCCTTCTGATAATCTTCATTCCCGTAGTTGTAGAAGTAATAAAGCAAAAGAAGAGCAAGCGGCAACAAAGTCGACTCCTTTAACGAAGGGTTCTCCAAAGAGGACCCCTCACCCTCCACACCCGATCCAAATATCCAAATACACGATCCACATGCAAGACTATGGACCGTTCGGATTTCCAAAGGGGATTTGTTCAGCGACAATGTTGCTCACGGCCATACTACCCTGAAAACGCCCGATCTCGTCTGATCTCGGAAGCTAAGCAGGGTTGGGCCTGGTTAGTACCTGGATGGGAGACCGCTTGGGAATACCAGGTGCTGTAAGCATCTTGTCAAAACCATTTTCGACATTTCATGGATGTTCATCTCCTTTTGACCTCCTTAATCATGAAAGACTTCCCTCCTCTGCACATCTCACAACATTTTATTGAAGCTCTCCTTCTGATAATCTTCATTCCTGTAGTTGTAGAAGTAATAAAGCAAAAGAAGAGCAAGCGGCAACAAAGTCGACTCCTTTAACGAAGGGTTCTCCAAAGAGGACCCCTCACCCTCCACACCCGATCCAAATATCCAAATACACGATCCACATGCAAGACTATGGACCGTTCGGATTTCCAAAGGGGATTTGTTCAGCGACAATGTTGCTCACGGCCATACTACCCTGAAAACGCCTGATCTCGTCTGATCTCGGAAGCTAAGCATGGTTCGGCCTGGTTAGTACCTGGATGTGAGACCGCTTGGGAATACCAGGTGCTGTAAGCATCTTGTCAAAACCATTTTCGACATTTCATGGATGTTCATCTCCTTTTGACCTCCTAAATCATGAAAGACTTCCCTCCTCTGCACATCTCACAACATTTTATTGAAGCTCTCCTTCTGATAATCTTCATTCCCGTAGTTGTAGAAGTAATAAAGCAAAAGAAGAGCAAGCGGCAACAAAGTCGACTCCTTTAACGAAGGGTTCTCCAAAGAGGACCACTCACCCTCCACACCGGATCCAAATATCCAAATACACGATCCACATGCAAGACTATGGACCGTTCGGCTTTCCAAAGGGGATTTGTTCAGCGACAATGTTGCTCACGGCCATACTACCCTGAAAACGCCCGATCTCGTCTGATCTCGGAAGCTAAGCAGGGTTGGGCCTGGTTAGTACCTGGATGGGAGACCGCTTGGGAATACCAGGTGCTGTAAGCATCTTGTCATAACCATTTTCGACATTTCATGGATGTTCATCTCCTTTTGACCTCCTAAATCATGAAAGACTTCCCTCCTCTGCACATCTCACAACATTTTATTGAAGCTCTCCTTCTGATAATCATCATTCCCGTAGTTGTAGAAGTAATAAAGCAAAAGAAGAGCAAGCGGCAACAAAGTCGACTCCTTTAACGAAGGGTTCTCCAAAGAGGACCCCTCACCCTCCACACCCGATCCAAATATCCAAATACACGATCCACATGCAAGACTATGGACCGTTCGGATTTCCAAAGGGGATTTGTTCAGCAACAATGTTGCTCACGGCCATACTACCCTGAAAACGCCCGATCTCGTCTGATCTCGGCAGCTAAGCAGGGTTGGGCCTGGTTAGTACCTGGATGGGAGACCGCTTGGGAATACCAGGTGCTCTAAGCATCTTGTCAAAACCATTTTCGACATTTCATGGATGTTCATCTCCTTTTAACCTCCTAAATCATGAAAGACTTCCCTCCTCTGCACATCTCACAACATTTTATTGAAGCTCTCCTTCTGATAATCTTCATTCCCGTAGTTGTAGAAGTAATAAAGCAAAAGAAGAGCAAGCGGCAACAAAGTCGACTCCTTTAACGAAGGGTTCTCCAAAGAGGACCACTAACCCTCCACACCGGATCCAAATATCCAAATACATGATCCACATGCAAGACTATGGACCGTTCGGATTTCCAAAGGGGATTTGTTCAGCGATAATGTTGCTCACGGCCATACTACCGTGAAAACGCCTGATCTCGTCTGATCTCGGAAGCTAAGCAGGGTTGGGCCTGGTTAGTACCTGGATGGGAGACCGCTTGGGAATACCAGGTGCTATAAGCATCTTGTCAAAACCATTTTCGACATTTCATGGATGTTCATCTCCTTTTGACCTCCTAAATCATGAAAGACTTCCCTCCTCTGCACATCTCACAACATTTTATTGAAGCTCTCCTTCTGATAATCTTCATTCCCGTAGTTGTAGAAGTAATAAAGAAAAAGAAGAGCAAGCGGCAACAAAGTCGACTCCTTTAACGAAGGGTTCTCCAAAGAGGACCCCTCACCCTCCACACCCGATCCAAATATCCAAATACACGATCCACATGCAAGACTATGGACCGTTCGGATTTCCAAAGGGGATTTGTTCAGCGACAATGTCGCTCACGGACATACTACCCTGAAAACGCCCGATCTCGTCTGATCTCGGAAGCTAAGCAGGGTTGGGCCTGGTTAGTACCTGGATGGGAGACCGCTTGGGAATACCAGGTGCTCTAAGCATCTTGTCAAAACCATTTTCGACATTTCATGGATGTTCATCTCCTTTTAACCTCCTAAATCATGAAAGACTTCCCTCCTCTGCACATCTCACAACATTTTATTGAAGCTCTCCTTCTGATAATCTTCATTCCCGTAGTTGTAGAAGTAATAAAGCAAAAGAAGAGCAAGCGGCAACAAAGTCGACTCCTTTAACGAAGGGTTCTCCAAAGAGGACCACTCACCCTCCACACCGGATCCAAATATCCAAATACACGATCCACATGCAAGACTATGGACCGTTCGGATTTCCAAAGGGGATTTGTTCAGCGACAATGTTGCTCATGGCCATACTACCCTGAAAACGCCCAATTTCGTGTGATCTCGGAAGCTAAGCAGGGTTAGGCCTGGTTAGAACCTGGATGGGAGACCGCTTGGGAATACCAGGTGCTGTAAGCATCTTGTCAAAACCATTTTCGACATTTCATGGATGTTCATCTCCTTTTGACCTCCTAAATCATGAAAGACTTCCCTCCTCTGCACATCTCACAACATTTTATTGAAGCTCTCCTTCTGATAATCTTCCTTCCCGTAGTTGTAGAAGTAATAAAGCAAAAGAAGAGCAAGCGGCAACAAAGTCGACTCCTTTAACGAAGGGTTCTCCAAAGAGGACCCCTCACCCTCCACACCCGATCCAAATATCCAAATACACGATCCACATGCAAGACTATGGACCGTTCGGTTTTCCAAAGGGGATTTGTTCAGCGACAATATTGCTCACGGCCATACTACCCTGAAAACGCCCGATCTCGTCTGATCTCGGAAGCTAAGCAGGGTTGGGCCTGGTTAGTACCTGGATGGGAGACCGCTTAGGAATACCAGGTGCTGTAAGCATCTTGTCAAAACCATTTTCGAAATTTCATGGATGTTCATCTCCTTTTGACCTCCTAAATCATGAAAGACTTCCCTCCTCTGCACATCTCACAACATTTTATTGAAGCTCTCCTTCTGATAATCTTCATTCCCGTAGTTGTAGAAGTAATAAAGCAAAAGAAGAGCAAGCGGCAACAAAGTCGACTCCTTTAACGAAGTAATGTTGGGGTAATTCATTATTATAAATGTGTTTGCAATGAATATAAAGCCTTATAATATTATGCTTACTATATTAATCAATATATTTGCTTATTAGGAATAGTAATGCTCATCCTAAATGTGTAACTATATTAAAATATGTGTTGATCGCTTCCAACGAAGACAAACGCTTACGCCAAGGTCGCTCTCCAGCACAGCTGGTTCCAGCGAGAGATACAAGGCAAAGACATAAAACAATACACCGAGTCCTTGCTCCGAGGACTGAGTACTGGGAGATACACCTCAACCTTTTCCCCAGATGCGAGTTCACAATGAAGATCGGGGAAGGACGCTTAAATTGTTGTTGGGTCAGCGGATGGCTATCAAGCATATTGTTTTAATTTGTGACGCTAGGTTGACGCTTGGGTTGCTTGATTATGTGAATTGTTTTGTTTCTTGCTTACGCAAATGGAATTGTTTTGTTTCTTGCTTACGCAAATGGAATCAATAACCTTGTAATTGTTTTGATTTGAAGCCTTAAATGGGCAGGACATAATGCCGTTCTTTAGAATAATCTTGGGTGGGGCGAGCTGCCGGATGTATTCTCTCTTGCAAGAATTAAATGTGATGTGACTACAGATGCCTTTTTTATTGAAAGCTGAATTGGAAAAACCTAAGGAATAAACCTACTATTGGATGAACCTAACATTTGGTCCTTCGAGCCTGTGGTCAAGATACCGGAGCAGAATCCAGGTCGCTTCCGTTCGATATCTGGAAAGACCGTGCACGGCGCTTAAATACCCTTTTCCGGGCTGGATTACTCGACGAGGCGACTTGGGTTCTCGACGGTTGACGACTAACACTCTGAAAGAGACATCTGGTGTCATATCTGGTAAGTCCACGTGAATGTCTGCGTTTGTTGAAGGGGCATTGCACGTGAGGTCCATTTTTTTAAATGAGACTCGCGTCCAGGGGACTGCGACACGCGTCCAGGGGACTGCGTTACAAACCCTGGGTATACTAGTCGCTGCCAGGTAACGAGACAGAGCATGAGTCTATAAAACTTGGGGCAGTTCGGGGTGTCCTGTACTGTGGTCCGGAAAGGTACAAATATAACTCTGACAGTATATCAAGCTAGGGTATACATTTGTGTTGCGTGTGTTACGTGTTGCGTGTGTTACGTGTTGCGTGTGTTACGTATGTCCTTCCGCGGAAAAAGAAATTTACTAACTGATAACTGAGTGCACGCGAGCTCCATCCAAAGATGGGCAGCTCGAATAAAAAAGCGGCTAGAGACGACGATCCAAAACAGCGTCTGCCGTGTAGAGATTGGAAGTTTGTTGAAAGTCAGAGCGCTTTGAGAATTAAACACCTAAACTTATGGATAAATAAATATGGATTTGCTGGCCAGCTTATTATGCATAAGATATTGATACTGCAGGATAAAATACGTGCTAAGCATGGGGGAAACCTTAGCAAAATGGAGCAGGAGGGATATAATGATACCTATTATTGGTTTATGATGGCAAGGGAACGGAGTGATGGATGCGTTAAATCAGTTGATAACGGTGGGACTGGAAACACAGAGGCTGTGTTATTCCACAGAAAAGAGGACATTAGATTTTATCACCTGAATGGGGTGGAAACGCAGCAAATTTGGATGATAGACAGGCCTACAAGCACGCTTGAACAATACGTAAATCAGGCGGTCCAGGCTGAAGAGGTTTTAAAAAAGAAAGGGAAAAGAAAGGGGGGGGCACCCTCTAACGAGGACGGGATTTTTGACCAAAATAAGGGGTGGGAACGTAAATCTTTTAACAGGGATAATGCAGGGAAGTTCAACAGAACTCGAGGTAACAGAGAGAAAATCTGTTGGATCTGTGGGAAAATAGGTCATATATCCCGCGATTGCCCAAATAACAGGGCCTCTAAAAGTGAAGGCCAATCGGCATGACTAGTCGGGGGGCCGGCTCAAAACGAGAAATGGATTTGAGCAGAGGGAAGTGGAACTAAATTTAGCGGAGATATTGGCACTTGATACAATTAAACCTGAAATCACACTGTTCGTGAATGGGATTCAATTAAAATTTTTGTGTGATGCTGCTAGGCATACTTGTTAATAGTAACTAAATGTACTGTCAATGTACTGGAATGATATGGCTTATTGTGGTTTATCCTGGTTTCGTTCCCGTCTGCTAGCGGGAATATTTTGGTTAACAGAAATACAAAACGGCAAATTAAATGTTTAGCGGGCTTGCCAAAACTGCGTTTTTGTCATATTCTAAACTTGCCAAATAATGCGTTGATTGCGGGGGAAGCGCTCCGTTTTGGTGCGGCTGATTTGATGGTGTTGGACATTATAATACAGTATAGTATGCGCGCGGACCGCACAAGCGACTCACAGGAGGTGAAACATTGTGCGCAGAAAGAAAAAGAGGTCGCTTAGGAATGTCAACATTGATAAGCTGCTTCTGCAGCGAGCGTAGGTCACAGTCAGCGCGCTTCCGTTTAAACATTTCAGAATAAGAACAAAACATGGTCTACAAGGGATGCAGGGTTCCGCGATGATCTTCGCATTCATTTTTGGGATTTAATCAGAAATGTCTTTCGAGGTGATAGAAAATCTGTTTGGCAAAGATTGATTTGGTAAAAGCTTTGGAATTGGGAATAATACTATTATTATTATTTTATTTTTTGTTTTGTGAAGTTCAAAGGGCTCTTGATTGAAGAGAGCTAGTTTTGGAGGATAAAACGATATTATTACAGTTTTGAATGGTTGGTTTGTTCAAAATACTTCAATATAGGTGATTGGCTGGTTAAAGAAAAATGAATGGAATTTTGTTTTTGTTTTTTTACAATATTATGGCATATTGGTTACAATTTGTGGGTCCTTTATTAAGCATTGAAAATTGTAATTAGGAAATGCCGAGTAAAAAGTGGATTTCTCTAATTTAATTATTGTAGATTTTTCTTGTGGTAACAGGGAGCTATAAGAAATGGCTCTTATCTTAAGTAAACATAGTATGGGGTGATTTACAAATTATTTTTTTAGGTACTAAGAGTTATTTGGTTGTTAAAGAGATCAGACATGAATTTAACAATGCAGAAATGGCATGAGAAATTTCGTGGCATTCGTCCAAATTATTAGGTAAATTGAACCTGGCTGGGGTAGATAAGATAATTGGTTAAGGATAAGCATAGTTTCCCTAGAAGAAACATGGAGCGCCTTTAGGTGCACAAAACGCGTTCCTTGTTTGACCTGAAGGGGAAAATGCTGTGGTATAGGTCATATTGATTACTATTGGGACTTTACTGCCTATTGCTTTAGGGGCATACAAATTAAGAATTTAGCCAAAACTTACTGCATTGCGATTATGGGGTTAATACACCTGAATGTTACGGTGATAACGATTGGCAATAACAAGCTTAGATAAAGGGGAATATCTACAACAAATTCAGGTAGGGCCTTCCATGGTGTGAAACAAGTGAAATAATGTCTATGTTTTAGAAATAACATCTCCAAATTATAAAATATCAACCTTGGAGAAATGCTTTAAGTAGATGGGTTGACTAGAATGGGCAAAATTCGATAACATGGAAAGGGGGGTAACTTAATGCAGAACAATGAGATAAAGTCTTTTACAAACGGTTAAAATACAAAAAGGGTGTGTGTGTGTGTGTTTCAATGTGTCACAACTTTTCCGTTATTACATTATCAGCGATATGTGGCATGTGAATCTAATACATTAATTATCTAGTTTCTTCAGGCATCAATCTTGCGGTTCGAGGATCTACTAATGCGGAGTGGATCCAGACCTTCCGGAGTGTGGAGTATTCCTGGTGTTCTCAAGAATTCGTAGGTTTTCTCTGGGTACTCCAGTTTTACTCCAACAAACCAAAATTATGGATGATTGGGGGAGCACTCTAAATTCCTTGATTATGAGTGCGAGCGTGGATGAGTGTATGTTTTTTGTGTTTTAATTGGCTGGCCACCAAGATATATCAATATTCTAATATCAAGGTGGAATATTTCTGAAATCGCTGATAAGCCTTTCAAGGACGGTGGTGGCAGAGTAGGACAGAAACAAAAAGAAAAGAATTTCGCCAAATGCTACCATTTTGAGTCAGGGTAAATTTCATGCCTCAAAAAAGGGGGAGGTTATATATATTCAATCTATATGCAGATATATGGCCAAAACACGGGAAATTTTTTGATATCTGCAATGCGAAATTTTGGGAACCTGGGGGACTAAACAAAAACAAAAGACTTATCTAGGAGGGCTACCATTTTGAGTCAGGGTAAATTTCATGCCTCAAAAAAGGGGGAGGTTATATATATTCAATCTATATGCAGATATATGGCCAAAACACGGGCGATTCCCCCTTATGTCAAGCTACAAAAACTACATATCCATTTCAAAGGATACACATGGATTTTATAGAATATGTGTGGTACATAACAGTCCTAAAACAGATTGGGGAAACCTTGTTGCAGAAACTGGTCTAGATTGGCAAGCTTGGATGACACACCCGTGTGCAAAAAAAAACATCAGGCCTTCGATAAAATTAAACCATACGGTGGGGGCATTACAAATCATTATTCAGACTGACAAATTAACTTGTGGATCCTTGTCTGACGTTTTTCCTAAGTCCATGGGCAGGTGGAGAAGACTCTTTTTACAAAAAAATCTACAATTGTGTCTCAACAACAATGTCTATGGAGACGGTAGGAAGGTCGTCAGAGATGGAAACACCCGGATCCGCCATAGTAAAATTAAAATCTGAAATGACCAGAGAATTCATTTCTGCAACGGGGAGTTCCCAAACGGGAGGCGGTAAGAAAAATTGGTTATTGTTGATGGAAAATGCAGCTATTACTATAAATCAAACCTGCATAACATGTATGGGGCCCCGCTCTCTCTTACGAGTAGTGCCCGCGCAAATTACTCCTGATTGTGTAACGGAGATAATGACAAATGAAAATGTAAGCTTTTAAATCATTTTACCTGCTTAAAACCTTACAGGGCATGGTCTGAAGCTGGAGGCGATAAATGAGACGTGGTGTGCCCACGTCCTAAAACCGACTACACCCTGGTACCACGTTCTGACCTATGGTGGTGGTGGGGTCAAAACAAATTATACGACTCCTGCCAAAATGACAGCAGGACTTTGTGCCTTGGTCTCACTGCTATTACCAGTGTCTGTTTTTCCATCTACAGTAGAGGAGATACAATTGGCTGCACAGAAATCCGGTATGATGGCGGGCCCCTCGCGACGGCGTCGATCGGCATGGAGAGAGGGTGCGTACCAGATGAGTATAAGTTGGCTAATCAGATCGCAGCAGGTTGGGAGTATATATTTTTTCTTTTAATTACTCCAAACAAAATGTTGATTGGATAAATTACCTGCATTACAATGTCAAAAAACTTGGAAACTATACTGAACAGGGATTTGTGGCGATAAAGGAACAATTGGCAGCCACCAGTCTTATGGCGTTCCAGGATCGCATAGCAGATGATATGCTGCTTGCGGAGCAAGGGGGCGTGTGTGCAATGTTTGGAGATCAATGTTGCACCTTCATACCGAACAACACGTCACCCGGTGGGTCCCTCACCCAGGCCATTAGTGGCCTGCAGACCCTCAACCGCAATATGAAGGAGCATTCTGGAGTCAGAGAATCCGCCCTTGAAAGCTGGTGGCATGTCCTTTGGATTTTGGCCCAAATTTGTTGCATTTTCCGTAGCCCTTTTTGCTACGATTTTGACATTATGTGGGTGTTGTATTATTCCCTGCTTAAGATCTTTGATGAGCCGACTTATAACCACTGCGATTGCCCCTACAAATTCTAAATTGCATGAATTATATCCTCTGTTGATGAGACATACTGAGGGAAGCAGTGAATTTCAAGAGCATGGTAATTTCGAGGATGAAAAATATGGCGAAAATGATTTTGTTTTCTGCTTTCAGACCTGCCGAACGAGTAGGGCCTAAGCGGGTAAAATTAAAACAGCCAACGGAGATATCCCTCTCTTCTTGGATTTGCCATAAAATAAATAACGAACATATAATAAAAAAAGGGGGGAATGTTGGGTTAATTCTGGGATGTTACTATATGTTCATTTGGAATTAATGGAATAAAGCCGAAAGGAAGTTTTATTAAGGAGATCATGTGCAAATTTATAATATAGGGGGGAATGTTGGGGTAATTCATTATTATAAATGTGTTTGCAATGAATATAAAGCCTTATAATATTATGCTTACTATATTAATCAATATATTTGCTTATTAGGAATAGTAATGCTCATCCTAAATGTGTAACTATATTAAAATATGTGTTGATCGCTTCCAACGAAGACAAACGCTTACGCCAAGGTCGCTCTCCAGCACAGCTGGTTCCAGCGAGAGATACAAGGCAAAGACATAAAACAATACACCGAGTCCTTGCTCCGAGGACTGAGTACTGGGAGATACACCTCAACCTTTTCCCCAGATGCGAGTTCACAATGAAGATCGGGGAAGGACGCTTAAATTGTTGTTGGGTCAGCGGATGGCTATCAAGCATATTGTTTTAATTTGTGACGCTAGGTTGACGCTTGGGTTGCTTGATTATGTGAATTGTTTTGTTTCTTGCTTACGCAAATGGAATCAATAACCTTGTAAATGTTTTAATTTGAAGCCTTAAATGGGCAGGACATAATGCCGTTCTTTAGAATAATCTTGGGTGGGGCGAGCTGCCGGATGTATTCTCTCTTGCAAGAATTAAATGTGATGTGACTACAGATGCCTTTTTTATTGAAAGCTGAATTGGAAAAACCTAAGGAATAAACCTACTATTGGATGAACCTAACAGAAGGGTTCTCCAAAGAGGACCACTCACCCTCCACACCGGATCCAAATATCCAAATAAACGATCCACATGCAAGACTATGGACCGTTCGGATTTCCAAAGGGGATTTGTTCAGCGACAATGTTGCTCACGGCCATACTACCCTGAAAACGCCCGATTTCGTGTGATCTCGGAAGCTAAGCAGGGTTAGGCCTGGTTAGAACCTGGATGGGAGACTGCTTGGGAATACCAGGTGCTGTAAGCATCTTGTCAAAACCATTTTCGACATTTCATGGATGTTCATCTCCTTTTGACCTCCTAAATCATGAAAGACTTCCCTCCTCTGCACATCTCACAACATTTTATTGAAGCTCTCCTGATAATCTTCCTTCCCGTAGTTGTAGAAGTAATAAAGCAAAAGAAGAGCAAGCGGCAACAAAGTCGACTCCTTTAACGAAGGGTTCTCCAAAGAGGACCCCTCACCCTCCACACCCGATCCAAATATCCAAATACACGATCCACATGCAAGACTATGGACCGTTCGGTTTTCCAAAGGGGATTTGTTCAGCGACAATATTGCTCACGGCCATACTACCCTGAAAACGCCCGATCTCGTCTGATCTCGGAAGCTAAGCAGGGTTGGGCCTGGTTAGTACCTGGATGGGAGACCGCTTGGGAATACCAGGTGCTGTAAGCATCTTGTCAAAACCATTTTCGACATTTCATGGATGTTCATCTCCTTTTGACCTCCTTAATCATGAAAGACTTCCCTCCTCTGCACATCTCACAACATTTTATTGAAGCTCTCCTTCTGATAATCTTCATTCCTGTAGTTGTAGAAGTAATAAAGCAAAAGAAGAGCAAGCGGCAACAAAGTCGACTCCTTTAACGAAGGGTTCTCCAAAGAGGACCCCTCACCCTCCACACCCGATCCAAATATCCAAATACACGATCCACATGCAAGACTATGGACCGTTCGGATTTCCAAAGGGGATTTGTTCAGCGACAATGTTGCTCACGGCCATACTACCCTGAAAACGCCTGATCTCGTCTGATCTCGGAAGCTAAGCATGGTTCGGCCTGGTTAGTACCTGGATGTGAGACCGCTTGGGAATACCAGGTGCTGTAAGCATCTTGTCAAAACCATTTTCGACATTTCATGGATGTTCATCTCCTTTTGACCTCCTAAATCATGAAATACTTCCCTCCTCTGCACATCTCACAACATTTTATTGAAGCTCTCCTTCTGATAATCTTCATTCCCGTAGTTGTAGAAGTAATAAAGCAAAAGAAGAGCAAGCGGCAACAAAGTCGACTCCTTTAACGAAGGGTTCTCCAAAGAGGACCACTCACCCTCCACACCGGATCCAAATATCCAAATACACGATCCACATGCAAGACTATGGACCGTTCGGCTTTCCAAAGGGGATTTGTTCAGCGACAATGTTGCTCACGGCCATACTACCCTGAAAACGCCCGATCTCGTCTGATCTCGGAAGCTAAGCAGGGTTGGGCCTGGTTAGTACCTGGATGGGAGACCGCTTGGGAATACCAGGTGCTGTAAGCATCTTGTCATAACCATTTTCGACATTTCATGGATGTTCATCTCCTTTTGACCTCCTAAATCATGAAAGACTTCCCTCCTCTGCACATCTCACAACATTTTATTGAAGCTCTCCTTCTGATAATCATCATTCCCGTAGTTGTAGAAGTAATAAAGCAAAAGAAGAGCAAGCGGCAACAAAGTCGACTCCTTTAACGAAGGGTTCTCCAAAGAGGACCCCTCACCCTCCACACCCGATCCAAATATCCAAATACACGATCCACATGCAAGACTATGGACCGTTCGGATTTCCAAAGGGGATTTGTTCAGCAACAATGTTGCTCACGGCCATACTACCCTGAAAACGCCCGATCTCGTCTGATCTCGGCAGCTAAACAGGGTTGTACCTGGATGGGAGACCGCTTGGGAATACCAGGTGCTCTAAGCATCTTGTCAAAACCATTTTCGACATTTCATGGATGTTCATCTCCTTTTAACCTCCTAAATCATGAAAGACTTCCCTCCTCTGCACATCTCACAACATTTTATTGAAGCTCTCCTTCTGATAATCTTCATTCCCGTAGTTGTAGAAGTAATAAAGCAAAAGAAGAGCAAGCGGCAACAAAGTCGACTCCTTTAACGAAGGGTTCTCCAAAGAGGACCACTCACCCTCCACACCGGATCCAAATATCCAAATACATGATCCACATGCAAGACTATGGACCGTTCGGATTTCCAAAGGGGATTTGTTCAGCGATAATGTTGCTCACGGCCATACTACCGTGAAAACGCCCGATCTCGTCTGATCTCGGAAGCTAAGCAGGGTTGGGCCTGGTTAGTACCTGGATGGGAGACCGCTTGGGAATACCAGGTGCTATAAGCATCTTGTCAAAACCATTTTTGACATTTCATGGATGTTCATCTCCTTTTGACCTCCTAAATCATGAAAGACTTCCCTCCTCTGCACATCTCACAACATTTTATTGAAACTCTCCTTCTGATAATCTTCATTCCCGTAGTTGTAGAAGTAATAAAGAAAAAGAAGAGCAAGCGGCAACAAAGTCGACTCCTTTAACGAAGGGTTCTCCAAAGAGGACCCCTCACCCTCCACACCCGATCCAAATATCCAAATACACGATCCACATGCAAGACTATGGACCGTTCGGATTTCCAAAGGGGATTTGTTCAGCGATAATGTTGCTCACGGCCATACTACCGTGAAAACGCCCGATCTCGTCTGATCTTGGAAGCTAAGCAGGCTTGGGCCTGGTTAGTACCTGGATGGTAGACCGCTTTGGAATACCAGGTGCTGTAAGCATCTTGTCAAAACCATTTTCGACATTTCATGGATGTTCATCTCCTTTTGACCTCCTAAATCATGAAAGACTTCCCTCCTCTGCACATCTCACAACATTTTATTGAAGCTCTCCTTCTGATAATCTTCATTCCCGTAGTTGTAGAAGTAATAAAGCAAAAGAAGAGCAAGCGGCAACAAAGTCGACTCCTTTAACAAAGGGTTCTCCAAAGAGGACCACTCACCCTCCACACCGGATCCAAATATCCAAATACACGATCCACATGCAAGACTATGGACCGTTTGGATTTCCAAAGGGGATTTGTTCAGCAACAATGTTGCTCACGGCCATACTACCGTGAAAACGCCCGATCTCGTCTGATCTCGGAAGCTAAGCAGGGTTGGGCCTGGTTAGTACCTGGATGGGAGACCGCTGGGAAATACCAGGTGCTGTAAGCAGCTTGTCAAAACCATTTTCGACATTTCATGGATGTTCATCTCCTTTTGACCTCCTAAATCATGAAAGACTTCCCTCCTCTGCACATCTCACAACATTTTATTGAAGCTCTCCTTCTGATAATCTTCATTCCCGTAGTTGTAGAAGTAATAAAGCAAAAGAAGAGCAAGCGGCAACAAAGTCGACTCCTTTAACGAAGGGTTCTCCAAAGAGGACCACTCACCCTCCACACCGGATCCAAATATCCAAATACACGATCCACATGCAAGAGTATGGACCGTTCGGATTTCCAAAGGGGATTTGTTCAGCGACAATCTTGCTCACGGCCATACTACCCTGAAAACGCCCGATCTCGTCTGATCTCGGAAGCTAAGCAGGGTTGGGCCTGGTTAGTACCTGGATGGGAGACCGCTTGGGAATACCAGGTGCTGTAAGCATCTTGTCAAAACCATTTTCGACATTTCATGGATGTTCATCTCCTTTTGACCTCCTAAATCATGAAAGACTTCCCTCCTCTGCACATCTCACAACATTTTATTGAAGCTCTCCTTCTGATAATCTTCCTTCCCGTAGTTGTAGAAGTAATAAAGCAAAAGAAGAGCAAGCGGCAACAAAGTCGACTCCTTTAACGAAGGGTTCTCCAAAGAGGACCCCTCACCCTCCACACCCGATCCAAATATCCAAATACACGATCCACATGCAAGACTATGGACCGTTCGGATTTCCAAAGGGGATTTGTTCAGCAACAATGTTGCTCACGGCCATACTACCCTGAAAACGCCCGATCTCGTCTGATCTCGGCAGCTAAGCAGGGTTGGGCCTGGTTAGTACCTGGATGGGAGACCGCTTGGGAATACCAGGTGCTCTAAGCATCTTGTCAAAACCATTTTCGACATTTCATGGATGTTCATCTCCTTTTAACCTCCTAAATCATGAAAGACTTCCCTCCTCTGCACATCTCACAACATTTTATTGAAGCTCTCCTTCTGATAATCTTCATTCCCGTAGTTGTAGAAGTAATAAAGCAAAAGAAGAGCAAGCGGCAACAAAGTCGACTCCTTTAACGAAGGGTTCTCCAAAGAGGACCACTCACCCTCCACACCGGATCCAAATATCCAAATACATGATCCACATGCAAGACTATGGACCGTTCGGATTTCCAAAGGGGATTTGTTCAGCGATAATGTTGCTCACGGCCATACTACCGTGAAAACGCCCGATCTCGTCTGATCTCGGAAGCTAAGCAGGGTTGGGCCTGGTTAGTACCTGGATGGGAGACCGCTTGGGAATACCAGGTGCTATAAGCATCTTGTCAAAACCATTTTTGACATTTCATGGATGTTCATCTCCTTTTGACCTCCTAAATCATGAAAGACTTCCCTCCTCTGCACATCTCACAACATTTTATTGAAGCTCTCCTTCTGATAATCTTCATTCCCGTAGTTGTAGAAGTAATAAAGAAAAAGAAGAGCAAGCGGCAACAAAGTCGACTCCTTTAACGAAGGGTTCTCCAAAGAGGACCCCTCACCCTCCACACCCGATCCAAATATCCAAATACACGATCCACATGCAAGACTATGGACCGTTCGGATTTCCAAAGGGGATTTGTTCAGCAATAATGTTGCTCACGGCCATACTACCGTGAAAACGCCCGATCTCGTCTGATCTCGGAAGCTAAGCAGGGTTGGGCCTGGTTAGTACCTGGATGGGAGACCGCTTTGGAATACCAGGTGCTGTAAGCATCTTGTCAAAACCATTTTCGACATTTCATGGATGTTCATCTCCTTTTGACCTCCTAAATCATGAAAGACTTCCCTCCTCTGCACATCTCACAACATTTTATTGAAGCTCTCCTTCTGATAATCTTCATTCCCGTAGTTGTAGAAGTAATAAAGCAAAAGAAGAGCAAGCGGCAACAAAGTCGACTCCTTTAACAAAGGGTTCTCCAAAGAGGACCACTCACCCTCCACACCGGATCCAAATATCCAAATACACGATCCACATGCAAGACTATGGACCGTTTGGATTTCCAAAGGGGATTTGTTCGGCAACAATGTTGCTCACGGCCATACTACCGTGAAAACGCCCGATCTCGTCTGATCTCGGAAGCTAAGCAGGGTTGGGCCTGGTTAGTACCTGGATGGGAGACCGCTGGGAAATACCAGGTGCTGTAAGCAGCTTGTCAAAACCATTTTCGACATTTCATGGATGTTCATCTCCTTTTGACCTCCTAAATCATGAAAGACTTCCCTCCTCTGCACATCTCACAACATTTTATTGAAGCTCTCCTTCTGATAATCTTCATTCCCGTAGTTGTAGAAGTAATAAAGCAAAAGAAGAGCAAGCGGCAACAAAGTCGACTCCTTTAACGAAGGGTTCTCCAAAGAGGACCACTCACCCTCCACACCGGATCCAAATATCCAAATACACGATCCACATGCAAGAGTATGGACCGTTCGGATTTCCAAAGGGGATTTGTTCAGCGACAATCTTGCTCACGGCCATACTACCCTGAAAACGCCCGATCTCGTCTGATCTCGGAAGCTAAGCAGGGTTGGGCCTGGTTAGTACCTGGATGGGAGACCGCTTGGGAATACCAGGTGCTGTAAGCATCTTGTCAAAACCATTTTCGACATTTCATGGATGTTCATCTCCTTTTGACCTCCTAAATCATGAAAGACTTCCCTCCTCTGCACATCTCACAACATTTTATTGAAGCTCTCCTTCTGATAATCTTCATTCCCGTAGTTGTAGAAGTAATAAAGCAAAAGAAGAGCAAGCGGCAACAAAGTCGACTCCTTTAACGAAGGGTTCTCCAAAGAGGACCCATCACCCTCCACACCCGATCCAAATATCCAAATACACGATCCACATGCAAGACTATGGACCGTTCGGATTTAAAAAAAGGGGATTTGTTCAGCGACAATGTTGCTCACGGCCATACTACCCTGAAAACGTCCGATTTCGTGTGATCTCGGAAGCTAAGCAGGATTGGGCCTTGTTAGTACCTGGATGGGAGACCGCTTGGGAATACCAGGTGCTGTAATCATCTTGTCAAAACCATTTTCGACATTTCATGGATGTTCATCTCCTTTTGACCTCCTAAATCATGAAAGACTTCCCTCCTCTGCACATCTCACAACATTTTATTGAAGCTCTCCTTCTGATAATCTTCCTTCCCGTAGTTGTAGAAGTAATAAAGCAAAAGAAGAGCAAGCGGCAACAAAGTCGACTCCTTTAACGAAGGGTTCTCCAAAGAGGACCCCTCACCCTCCACACCCGATCCAAATATCCAAATACACGATCCACATGCAAGACTATGGACCATTCGGTTTTCCAAAGGGGATTTGTTCAGCGACAATATTGCTCACCGCCATACTACCCTGAAAACGCCCGAACTCGTCTGATCTCGGAAGCAAAGCAGGGTTGGGCCTGGTTAGTACCTGGATGGGAGACTGCTTAGGAATACCAGGTGCTGTAAGCATCTTGTCAAAACCATTTTCGAAATTTCATGGATGTTCATCTCCTTTTGACCTCCTAAATCATGAAAGACTTCCCTCCTCTGCACATCTCACAACATTTTATTGAAGCTCTCCTTCTGATAATCTTCATTCCCGTAGTTGTAGAAGTAATAAAGCAAAAGAAGAGCAAGCGGCAACAAAGTCGACTCCTTTAACGAAGGGTTCTCCAAAGAGGACCACTCACCCTCCACACCGGATCCAAATATCCAAATACATGATCCACATGCAAGACTATGGACCGATCGGATTTCCAAAGGGGATTTGTTCAGCGACAATGTTGCTCACGGCCATACTACCGTGAAAACGCCTGATCTCGTCTGAACTCGGAAGCTAAGCAGGGTTGGGCCTGGTTAGTACCTGGATGGGAGACCGCTTGGGAATACCAGGTGCTCTAAGCATCTTGTCAAAACCATTTTCGACATTTCATGGATGTTCATCTCCTTTTAACCTCCTAAATCATGAAAGACTTCCCTCCTCTGCACATCTCACAACATTTTATTGAAGCTCTCCTTCTGATAATCTTCATTCCCGTAGTTGTAGAAGTAATAAAGCAAAAGAAGAGCAAGCGGCAACAAAGTCGACTCCTTTAACGAAGGGTTCTCCAAAGAGGACCACTCACCCTCCACACCCGATCCAAATATCCAAATACACGATCCACATGCAAGACTATGGACCGTTCGGTTTTCCAAAGGGGATTTGTTCAGCGACAATATTGCTCACGGCCATACTACCCTGAAAACGCCCGATCTCGTCTGACCACGGAAGCTAAGCAGGGTTGGGCCTGGTTAGTACCTGGATGGGAGACTGCTTAGGAATACCAGGTGCTGTAAGCATCTTGTCAAAACCATTTTCGACATTTCATGGATGTTCATCTCCTTTTGACCTCCTAAATCATGAAAGACTTCCCTCCTCTGCACATCTCACAACATTTTATTGAAGCTCTCCTTCTGATAATCTTCATTCCCGTAGTTGTAGAAGTAATAAAGCAAAAGAAGAGCAAGCGGCAACAAAGTCGACTCCTTTAACGAAGGGTTCTCCAAATAGGACCCCTCACCCTCCACACCCGATCCAAATATCCAAATACACGATCCACATGCAAGACTATGGACCGTTCGGATTTCCAAAGGGGATTTGTTCAGCGAGAATGTTGCTCACGGCCATACTACCCTGAAAACGCCCGATCTCGTCTGATCTCGGAAGCTAAGCAGGGTTGGGCCTGGTTAGTACCTGGATGGGAGACCGTTTGGGAATACCAGGTGCTGTAAGCATCTTGTCAAAACCATTTTCGACATTTCATGGATGTTCATCTCCTTTTGACCTCCTAAATCATGAAAGACTTCCCTCCTCTGCACATCTCACAACATTTTATTGAAGCTCTCCTTCTGATAATCTTCATTCCCGTAGTTGTAGAAGTAATAAAGCAAAAGAAGAGCAAGCGGCAACAAAGTCGACTCCTTTAATGAAGGGTTCTCCAAAGAGGACCCCTCACCCTCCACACCCGATCCAAATATCCAAATACACGATCCACATGCAAGACTATGGACCGTTCAGATTTCCAAAGGGGATTTGTTCAGCGACAATGTTGCTCACGGCCATACTACCCTGAAAACGCCCGATCTCGTCTGATCTCGGAAGCTAAGCAGGGTTGGGCCTGGTTAGTACCTGGATGGGAGACTGCTTGGGAATACCAGGTGCTGTAAGCATCTTGTCAAAACTATTTTCGACATTTCATGGATGTTCATCTCCTTTTGACCTCCTAAATCATGAAAGACTTCCCTCCTCTGCACATCTCACAACATTTTATTGAAGCTCTCCTTCTGATAATCTTCATTCCCGTAGTTGTAGAAGTAATAAAGCAAAAGAAGAGCAAGCGGCAACAAAGTCGACTCCTTTAACGAAGGGTTCTCCAAAGAGGACCACTCACCCTCCACACCGGATCCAAATATCCAAATACACGATCCACATGCAAGACTATGGACCGTTCGGATTTCCAAAGGGGATTTGTTCAGCGTCAATGTTGCTCACGGCCATACTACCCTGAAAATGCCCGATCTCGTCTGATCTCGGAAGCTAAGCAGGGTTGGGCCTGGTTAGTACATGGATGGGAGACCGCTTGGGAATACCAGGTGCTGTAAGCATCTTGTCAAAACCATTTTCGACATTTCATGGATGTTCATCTCCTTTTGACCTCCTAAATCATGAAAGACTTCCCTCCTCTGCACATCTCACAACATTTTATTGAAGCTCTCCTTCTGATAATCTTCATTCCCGTAGTTGTAGAAGTAATAAAGCAAAAGAAGAGCAAGCGGCAACAAAGTCGACTCCTTTATCGAAGGGTTCTCCAAAGAGGACCCCTCACCCTCCACACCCGATCCAAATATCCAAATACACGATCCACATGCAAGACTATGGACCGTTCGGATTTCTAAAGGGGATTTGTTCAGCGACAATGTTGCTCACGGCCATACTACCCTGAAAACGCCTGATCTCGTCTGATCTCGGAAGCTAAGCAGGGTTGGGCCTGGTTAGTACCTGGATGGGAGACCGCTTGGGAATACCAGGTGCTGTAAGCATCTTGTCAAAACCATTTTCGACATTTCATGGATGTTCATCTCCTTTTGCCCTCCTAAATCATGAAAGACTTCCCTCCTCTGCACATCTCACAACATTTTATTGAAGCTCTCCTTCTGATAATCTTCATTCCCGTAGTTGTAGAAGTAATAAAGAAAAAGAAGAGCAAGCGGCAACAAAGTCGACTCATTTAACGAAGGGTTCTCCAAAGAGGACCCCTCACCCTCCACACCCGATCCAAATATCCAAATACACGATCCACATGCAATACTATGGACCGTTTGGATTTCCAAAGGGGATTTGTTCAGCGACAATGTTGCTCACGGCCATACTACCCTGAAAACGCCCGATCTCGTCTGATCTCGGAAGTTAAGCAGGGTTGGGCCTGGTTAGTACCTGGATGGTAGACCGCTTGGGAATACCAGGTGCTATAAGCATCTTGTCAAAACCATTTTCGACATTTCATGGATGTTCATCTCCTTTTGACCTCCTAAATCATGAAAGACTTCCCTCCTCTGCACATCTCACAACATTTTATTGAAGCTCTCCTTCTGATAATCTTCATTCCCGTAGTTGTAGAAGTAATAAAGCAAAAGAAGAGCAAGCGGCAACAAAGTCGACTCCTTTAACGAAGGGTTCTCCAAAGAGGACCACTCACCCTCCACACCCGATCCAAATATCCAAATACACGATCCACATGCAAGACTATGGACCGTTCGGATTTCTAAAGGGGATTTGTTCAGCGACAATGTTGCTCACGGCCATACTACCCTGAAAACGCCCGATCTCGTCTGATCTCGGAAGCTAAGCAGGGTTGGGCCTGGTTAGTACCTGGATGGGAGACCGCTTGGGAATACCAGGTGCTGTAAGCATCTTGTCAAAACCATTTTCGACATTTCATGGATGTTCATCTCCTTTTGACCTCCTAAATCATGAAAGACTTCCCTCCTCTGCACATCTCACAACATTTTATTGAAGCTCTCCTTCTGATAATCTTCATTCCCGTAGTTGTAGAAGTAATAAAGCAAAAGAAGAGCAAGCGGCAACAAAGTCGACTCCTTTAACGAAGGGTTCTCCAAAGAGGACCCCTCACCCTCCACACCGGATCCAAATATCCAAATACACGATCCACATGCAAGACTATGGACCGTTCGGATTTCCAAAGGGGATTTGTTCAGCGACAATGTTGCTCACGGCCATACTACCCTGAAAACGCCCGATCTCGTCTGATCTCGGAAGCTAAGCAGGGTTGGGCCTGGTTAGTACCTGGATGGGAGACCGCTTGGGAATACCAGGTGCTGTAAGCATCTTGTCAAAACTATTTTCGACATTTCATGGATGTTCATCTCCTTTTGACCTCCTAAATCATGAAAGACTTTCCTCCTCTGCACATCTCACAACATTTTATTGAAGCTCTCCTTCTGATAATCTTCATTCCCGTAGTTGTAGAAGTAATAAAGCAAAAGAAGAGCAAGCGGCAAAAAAGTCGACTCCTTTAACGAAGGGTTCTCCAAAGAGGACCACTCACCCTCCACACCGGATCCAAATATCCAAATACACGATCCACATGCAAGAGTATGGACCGTTCGTATTTCCAAAGGGGATTTGTTCAGCAGCAATCTTGCTCACGGCCATACTACCCTGAAAACGCCCGATCTCGTCTGATCTCGGAAGCTAAGCAGGGTTGGGCCTGGTTAGTACCTGGATGGGAGACCGCTTGGGAATACCAGGTGCTGTAAGCAGCTTGTCAAAACCATTCTCGACATTTCATGGATGTTCATCTCCTTTTGACCTCCTAAATCATGAAAGACTTCCCTCCTCTGCACATCTCACAACATTTTAATGAAGCTCTCCTTCTGATAATCTTCATTCCCGTAGTTGTAGAAGTAATAAAGCAAAAGAAGAGCAAGCGGCAACAAAGTCGACTCCTTTAACGAAGGGTTCTCCAAAGAGGACCACTCACCCTCCACACCCGATCCAAATATCCAAATACACGATCCACATGCAAGACTATGGACCGTTCGGTTTTCCAAAGGGGATTTGTTCAGCGACAATATTGCTCACGGCCATACTACCCTGAAAACGCCCGATCTCGTCTGACCACGGAAGCTAAGCAGGGTTGGGCCTGGTTAGTACCTGGATGGGAGACCACTTAGGAATACCAGGTGCTGTAAGCATCTTGTCAAAACCATTTTCGACATTTCATGGATGTTCATCTCCTTTTGACCTCCTAAATCATGAAAGACTTCCCTCCTCTGCACATCTCACAACATTTTATTGAAGCTCTCCTTCTGATAATCTTCATTCCCGTAGTTGTAGAAGTAATAAAGCAAAAGAAGAGCAAGCGGCAACAAAGTCGACTCCTTTAACGAAGGGTTCTCCAAAGAGGACCCCTCACCCTCCACACCCGATCCAAATATCCAAATACACGATCCACATGCAAGACTATGGACCGTTCGGATTTCCAAAGGGGATTTGTTCAGCGAGAATGTTGCTCACGGCCATACTACCCTGAAAACGCCCGATCTCGTCTGATCTCGGAAGCTAAGCAGGGTTGGGCCTGGTTAGTACCTGGATGGGAGACCGTTTGGGAATACCAGGTGCTGTAAGCATCTTGTCAAAACCATTTTCGACATTTCATGGATGTTCATCTCCTTTTGACCTCCTAAATCATGAAAGACTTCCCTCCTCTGCACATCTCACAACATTTTATTGAAGCTCTCCTTCTGATAATCTTCATTCCCGTAGTTGTAGAAGTAATAAAGCAAAAGAAGAGCAAGCGGCAACAAAGTCGACTCCTTTAATGAAGGGTTCTCCAAAGAGGACCCCTCACCCTCCACACCCGATCCAAATATCCAAATACACGATCCACATGCAAGACTATGGACCGTTCAGATTTCCAAAGGGGATTTGTTCAGTGACAATGTTGCTCACGGCCATACTACCCTGAAAACGCCCGCTCTCGTCTGATCTCGGAAGCTAAGCAGGGATGGGCCTCGTTAGTACCTGGATGGGAGACCGCTTAGGAATACCAGGTGCTGTAAGCATCTTGTCAAAACAATTTTCGACATTTCATGGATGTTCATCTCCTTTTGACCTCCTAAATCATGAAAGACTTCCCTCCTCTGCACATCTCACAACATTTTATTGAAGC
>NC_135394.1:77500-97500 GCF_051989625.1 Stigmatopora argus
GGCCATACTACCCTGAAAACGCCCGATCTCGTCTGATCTCGGAAGTTAAGCAGGGTTGGGCCTGGTTAGTACCTGGATGGTAGACCGCTTGGGAATACCAGGTGCTATAAGCATCTTGTCAAAACCATTTTCGACATTTCATGGATGTTCATCTCCTTTTGACCTCCTAAATCATGAAAGACTTCCCTCCTCTGCACATCTCACAACATTTTATTGAAGCTCTCCTTCTGATAATCTTCATTCCCGTAGTTGTAGAAGTAATAAAGCAAAAGAAGAGCAAGCGGCAACAAAGTCGACTCCTCTAACGAAGGGTTCTCCAAAGAGGACCACTCACCCTCCACACCGGATCCAAATATCCAAATACACGATCCACATGCAAGACTATGGACCGTTCGGGTTTCCAAAGGGGATTTGTTCAGCGACAATGTTGCTCACGGCCATACTACCCTGAAAACGCCCGATCTCGTCTGATCTCGGAAGCTAAGCAGGGTTGGGCCTGGTTAGTACCTGGATGGGAGACCGCTTGGGAATACCAGGTGCCGTAAGCATCTTGTCAAAACCATTTTCGACATTTCATGGATGTTCATCTCCTTTTGACCTCCTAAATCATGAAAGACTTCCCTCCTCTGCACATCTCACAACATTTTATTGAAGCTCTCCTTCTGATAATCTTCATTCCCGTAGTTATAGAAGTAATAAAGCAAAAGAAGAGCAAGCGGCAACAAAGTCGACTCCTTTAACGAAGGGTTCTCCAAAGAGGACCCCTCACCCTCCACACCCGATCCAAATATCCAAATACACGATCCACATGCAAGACTATGGACCGTTCGGATTTCCAAAGGGGATTTGTTCAGCGACAATGTTGCTCACGGCCATACTACCCTGAAAACGCCCGATCTCGTCTGATCTCGGAAGCTAAGCAGGGTTGGGCATGGTTAGTACCTGGGTGGGAGACCGCTTGGGAATACCAGGTGCTGTAAGCATCTTGTCAAAACAATTTTCGACATTTCATGGATGTTCATCTCCTTTTGACCTCCTAAATCATGAAAGACTTCCATCCTCTGCACATCTCACAACATTTTATTGAAGCTCTCCTTCTGATAATCTTCATTCCCGTAGTTGTAGAAGTAATAAAGCAAAAGAAGAGCAAGCGGCAACAAAGTCGACTCCTTTAACGAAGGGTTCTCCAAAGAGGACCACTCACCCTCCACACCGGATCCAAATATCCAAATACACGATCCACATGCAAGACTATGGACCGTTCGGATTTCCAAAGGGGATTTGTTCAGCGACAATGTTGCTCACGGCCATATTTCCCTGAAAACGCCCGATCTCGTCTGATCTCGGAAGCTAAGCAGGGTTGGGCCTGGTTAGTACCTGGATGGGAGACCGCTTGGGAATACCAGGTGCTGTAAGCACCTTGTCAAAACCATTTTCGACATTTCATGGATGTTCATCTCCTTTTGACCTCCTAAATCATGAAAGACTTCCATCCTCTGCACATCTCACAACATTTTATTGAAGCTCTCCTTCTGATAATCTTCATTCCCGTAGTTGTAGAAGTAATAAAGCAAAAGAAGAGCAAGCGGCAACAAAGTCGACTCCTTTATCGAAGGGTTCTCCAAAGAGGACCCCTCACCCTCCACACCCGATCCAAATATCCAAATACACGATCCACATGCAAGACTATGGACCGTTCGGATTTCCAAAGGGGATTTGTTCAGCGACAATGTTGCTCACGGCCATACTACCCTGAAAACGCCCGATCTCGTCTGATCTCGGAAGCTAAGCAGGGTTGGGCATGGTTAGTACCTGGATGGGAGACCGCTTGGGAATACCAGGTGCTGTAAGCATCTTGTCAAAACAATTTTCGACATTTCATGGATGTCCATCTCCTTTTGACCTCCTAAATCATGAAAGACTTCCCTCCTCTGCACATCTCACAACATTTTATTGAAGCTCTCCTTCTGATAATCTTCATTCCCGTAGTTGTAGAAGTAATAAAGCAAAAGAAGAGCAAGCGGCAACAAAGTCGACTCCTTTAACGAAGGGTTCTCCAAAGAGGACCACTCACCCTCCACACCGGATCCAAATATCCAAATACACGATCCACATGCAAGACTATGGACCGTTCGGATTTCCAAAGGGGATTTGTTCAGCGACAATGTTGCTCACGGCCATATTTCCCTGAAAACGCCCGATCTCGTCTGATCTCGGAAGCTAAGCAGGGTTGGGCCTGGTTAGTACCTGGATGGGAGACCGCTTGGGAATACCAGGTGCTGTAAGCACCTTGTCAAAACCATTTTCGACATTTCATGGATGTTCATCTCCTTTTGACCTCCTAAATCATGAAAGACTTCCATCCTCTGCACATCTCACAACATTTTATTGAAGCTCTCCTTCTGATAATCTTCATTCCCGTAGTTGTAGAAGTAATAGCAAAAGAAGAGCAAGCGGCAACAAAGTCGACTCCTTTAACGAAGGGTTCTCCAAAGAGGACCACTCACCCTCCACACCGGATCCAAATATCCAAATACACGATCCACATGCAAGACTATGGACCGTTCGGATTTCCAAAGGGGATTTGTTCAGCGACAATGTTGCTCACGGCCATACTACCCTGAATACACCCGATCTCGTCTGATCTCGGAAGCTAAGCTGGGTTGGGCTTGGTTAGTACCTGGATGGGAGACTGCTTGGGACTACCAGGTGCTGTAAGCATCTTGTCAAAACCATTTTCGACATTTCATGGATGTTCATCTCCTTTTGACCTCCTAAATCATGAAAGACTTCCCTCCTCTGCACATCTCACAAAATTTTATTGAAGCTCTCCTTCTGATAATCTTCATTCCCGTAGTTGTAGAAGTAATAAAGCAAAAAAAGAGCAAGCAGCAACAAAGTCGACTCCTTTAACGAAGGGTTCTCCAAAGAGGACCCCTCACCCTCCACACCCGATCCAAATATCCAAATACACGATCCACATGCAAGACTATGGACCGTTCGGATTTCCAAAGGGGATTTGTTCAGCGTCAATGTTGCTCACGGCCATACTACCCTGAAAACGCCCGATCTCGTCTGATCTCGGAAGCTAAGCAGGGTTGGGCCTGGTTAGTACATGGATGGGAGACCGCTTGGGAATACCAGGTGCTGTAAGCATCTTGTCAAAACCATTTTCGACATTTCATGGATGTTCATCTCCTTTTGACCTCCTAAATCATGAAAGACTTCCCTCCTCTGCACATCTCACAACATTTTATTGAAGCTCTCCTTCTGATAATCTTCATTCCCGTAGTTGTAGAAGTAATAAAGCAAAAGAAGAGCAAGCGGCAACAAAGTCGACTCCTTTATCGAAGGGTTCTCCAAAGAGGACCGCTCACCCTCCACACCCGATCCAAATATCCAAATACACGATCCACATGCAAGACTATGGACCGTTCGGATTTCCAAAGGGGATTTGTTCAGCGACAATGTTGCTCACGGCCATACTACCCTGAAAACGACCGATCTCGTCTGATCTCGGAAGCTAAGCAGGGTTGGGCCTGGTTAGTACCTGGATGGGAGACCGCTTGGGAATACCAGGTGCTATAAGCATCTTGTCAAAACCATTTTTGACATTTCATGGATGTTCATCTCCTTTTGACCTCCTAAATCATGAAAGACTTCCCTCCTCTGCACATCTCACAACATTTTATTGAAGCTCTCCTTCTGATAATCTTCATTCCCGTAGTTGTAGAAGTAATAAAGCAAAAGAAGAGCAAGCGGCAACAAAGTCGACTCCTTTAACGAAGGGTTCTCCAAAGAGGACCACTCACCCTCCACACCGGATCCAAATATCCAAATACACGATCCACATGCAAGACTATGGACCGTTCGGATTTCCAAAGGGGATTTGTTCAGCGAGAATGTTGCTCACGGCCATACTACCCTGAAAACGCCCGATCTCGTCTGATCTCGGAAGCTAAGCAGGGTTGGGCCTGGTTAGTACCTGGATGGGAGACCGCTTGGGAATACCAGGTGCCGTAAGCATCTTGTCAAAACCATTTTCGACATTTCATGGATGTTCATCTCCTTTTGACCTCCTAAATCATGAAAGACTTCCCTCTTCTGCACATCTCACAACATTTTATTGAAGCTCTCCTTCTGATAATCTTCATTCCCGTAGTTGTAGAAGTAATAAAGCAAAAGAAGAGCAAGCGGCAACAAAGTCGACTCATTTAACGAAGGGTTCTCCAAAGAGGACCCCTCACCCTCCACACCCGATCCAAATATCCAAATACACGATCCACATGCAAGACTATGGACCGTTCGGATTTCCAAAGGGGATTTGTTCAGCGACAATGTTGCTCACGGCCATACTACCCTGAAAACGCCCGATCTCGTCTGATCTCGGAAGCTAAGCAGGGTTGGGCCTGGTTAGTACCTGGATGGGACACCGCTTGGGAATACCAGGTGCTATAAGCATCTTGTCAAAACCATTTTCGACATTTCATGGATGTTCATCTCCTTTTGACCTCCTAAATCATGAAAGACTTCCCTCCTCTGCACATCTCACAACATTTTATTGAAGCTCTCCTTCTGATAATCTTCATTCCCGTAGTTGTAGAAGTAATAAAGCAAAAGAAGAGCAAGCGGCAACAAAGTCGACTCCTTTATCGAAGGGTTCTCCAAAGAGGACCACTCACCCTCCACACCGGATCCAAATATCCAAATACACGATCCACATGCAAGACTATGGACCGTTCGGATTTCCAAAGGGGATTTGTTCAGCGACAATGTTGCCCACGGCCATACTACCCTGAAAACGCCCGATCTCGTCTGATCTCGGAAGCTAAGCAGGGTTGGGCCTAGTTAGTACCTGGATGGGAGACCGCTTGGGAATACCAGGTGCCGTAAGCATCTTGTCAAAACCATTTTCGACATTTCATGGATGTTCATCTCCTTTTGACCTCCTAAATCATGAAAGACTTCCCTCCTCTGCACATCTCACAACATTTTATTGAAGCTCTCCTTCTGATAATCTTCATTCCCGTAGTTGTAGAAGTAATAAAGCAAAAGAAGAGCAAGCGGCAACAAAGTCGACTCCTTTATCGAAGGGTTCTCCAAAGAGGACCCCTCACCCTCCACACCCGATCCAAATATCCAAATACACGATCCACATGCAAGACTATGGACCGTTCGGATTTCCAAAGGGGATTTGTTCAGCGACAATGTTGCTCACGGCCATACTACCCTGAAAACGCCCGATCTCGTCTGATCTCGGAAGCTAAGCAGGGTTGGGCATGGTTAGTACCTGGATGGGAGACCGCTTGGGAATACCAGGTGCTGTAAGCATCTTGTCAAAACAATTTTCGACATTTCATGGATGTCCATCTCCTTTTGACCTCCTAAATCATGAAAGACTTCCCTCCTCTGCACATCTCACAACATTTTATTGAAGCTCTCCTTCTGATAATCTTCATTCCCGTAGTTGTAGAAGTAATAAAGCAAAAGAAGAGCAAGCGGCAACAAAGTCGACTCCTTTAACGAAGGGTTCTCCAAAGAGGACCACTCACCCTCCACACCGGATCCAAATATCCAAATACACGATCCACATGCAAGACTATGGACCGTTCGGATTTCCAAAGGGGATTTGTTCAGCGACAATGTTGCTCACGGCCATATTTCCCTGAAAACGCCCGATCTCGTCTGATCTCGGAAGCTAAGCAGGGTTGGGCCTGGTTAGTACCTGGATGGGAGACCGCTTGGGAATACCAGGTGCTGTAAGCACCTTGTCAAAACCATTTTCGACATTTCATGGATGTTCATCTCCTTTTGACCTCCTAAATCATGAAAGACTTCCATCCTCTGCACATCTCACAACATTTTATTGAAGCTCTCCTTCTGATAATCTTCATTCCCGTAGTTGTAGAAGTAATAGCAAAAGAAGAGCAAGCGGCAACAAAGTCGACTCCTTTAACGAAGGGTTCTCCAAAGAGGACCACTCACCCTCCACACCGGATCCAAATATCCAAATACACGATCCACATGCAAGACTATGGACCGTTCGGATTTCCAAAGGGGATTTGTTCAGCGACAATGTTGCTCACGGCCATACTACCCTGAATACACCCGATCTCGTCTGATCTCGGAAGCTAAGCTGGGTTGGGCTTGGTTAGTACCTGGATGGGAGACTGCTTGGGACTACCAGGTGCTGTAAGCATCTTGTCAAAACCATTTTCGACATTTCATGGATGTTCATCTCCTTTTGACCTCCTAAATCATGAAAGACTTCCCTCCTCTGCACATCTCACAAAATTTTATTGAAGCTCTCCTTCTGATAATCTTCATTCCCGTAGTTGTAGAAGTAATAAAGCAAAAAAAGAGCAAGCAGCAACAAAGTCGACTCCTTTAACGAAGGGTTCTCCAAAGAGGACCCCTCACCCTCCACACCCGATCCAAATATCCAAATACACGATCCACATGCAAGACTATGGACCGTTCGGATTTCCAAAGGGGATTTGTTCAGCGTCAATGTTGCTCACGGCCATACTACCCTGAAAACGCCCGATCTCGTCTGATCTCGGAAGCTAAGCAGGGTTGGGCCTGGTTAGTACATGGATGGGAGACCGCTTGGGAATACCAGGTGCTGTAAGCATCTTGTCAAAACCATTTTCGACATTTCATGGATGTTCATCTCCTTTTGACCTCCTAAATCATGAAAGACTTCCCTCCTCTGCACATCTCACAACATTTTATTGAAGCTCTCCTTCTGATAATCTTCATTCCCGTAGTTGTAGAAGTAATAAAGCAAAAGAAGAGCAAGCGGCAACAAAGTCGACTCCTTTATCGAAGGGTTCTCCAAAGAGGACCGCTCACCCTCCACACCCGATCCAAATATCCAAATACACGATCCACATGCAAGACTATGGACCGTTCGGATTTCCAAAGGGGATTTGTTCAGCGACAATGTTGCTCACGGCCATACTACCCTGAAAACGACCGATCTCGTCTGATCTCGGAAGCTAAGCAGGGTTGGGCCTGGTTAGTACCTGGATGGGAGACCGCTTGGGAATACCAGGTGCTATAAGCATCTTGTCAAAACCATTTTTGACATTTCATGGATGTTCATCTCCTTTTGACCTCCTAAATCATGAAAGACTTCCCTCCTCTGCACATCTCACAACATTTTATTGAAGCTCTCCTTCTGATAATCTTCATTCCCGTAGTTGTAGAAGTAATAAAGCAAAAGAAGAGCAAGCGGCAACAAAGTCGACTCCTTTAACGAAGGGTTCTCCAAAGAGGACCACTCACCCTCCACACCGGATCCAAATATCCAAATACACGATCCACATGCAAGACTATGGACCGTTCGGATTTCCAAAGGGGATTTGTTCAGCGAGAATGTTGCTCACGGCCATACTACCCTGAAAACGCCCGATCTCGTCTGATCTCGGAAGCTAAGCAGGGTTGGGCCTGGTTAGTACCTGGATGGGAGACCGCTTGGGAATACCAGGTGCCGTAAGCATCTTGTCAAAACCATTTTCGACATTTCATGGATGTTCATCTCCTTTTGACCTCCTAAATCATGAAAGACTTCCCTCTTCTGCACATCTCACAACATTTTATTGAAGCTCTCCTTCTGATAATCTTCATTCCCGTAGTTGTAGAAGTAATAAAGCAAAAGAAGAGCAAGCGGCAACAAAGTCGACTCATTTAACGAAGGGTTCTCCAAAGAGGACCCCTCACCCTCCACACCCGATCCAAATATCCAAATACACGATCCACATGCAAGACTATGGACCGTTCGGATTTCCAAAGGGGATTTGTTCAGCGACAATGTTGCTCACGGCCATACTACCCTGAAAACGCCCGATCTCGTCTGATCTCGGAAGCTAAGCAGGGTTGGGCCTGGTTAGTACCTGGATGGGACACCGCTTGGGAATACCAGGTGCTATAAGCATCTTGTCAAAACCATTTTCGACATTTCATGGATGTTCATCTCCTTTTGACCTCCTAAATCATGAAAGACTTCCCTCCTCTGCACATCTCACAACATTTTATTGAAGCTCTCCTTCTGATAATCTTCATTCCCGTAGTTGTAGAAGTAATAAAGCAAAAGAAGAGCAAGCGGCAACAAAGTCGACTCCTTTATCGAAGGGTTCTCCAAAGAGGACCACTCACCCTCCACACCGGATCCAAATATCCAAATACACGATCCACATGCAAGACTATGGACCGTTCGGATTTCCAAAGGGGATTTGTTCAGCGACAATGTTGCCCACGGCCATACTACCCTGAAAACGCCCGATCTCGTCTGATCTCGGAAGCTAAGCAGGGTTGGGCCTAGTTAGTACCTGGATGGGAGACCGCTTGGGAATACCAGGTGCCGTAAGCATCTTGTCAAAACCATTTTCGACATTTCATGGATGTTCATCTCCTTTTGACCTCCTAAATCATGAAAGACTTCCCTCCTCTGCACATCTCACAACATTTTATTGAAGCTCTCCTTCTGATAATCTTCATTCCCGTAGTTGTAGAAGTAATAAAGCAAAAGAAGAGCAAGCGGCAACAAAGTCGACTCCTTTAACGAAGGGTTCTCCAAAGAGGACCCCTCACCCTCCACACCCGATCCAAATATCCAAATACACGATCCACATGCAAGACTATGGACCGTTCGGATTTCCAAAGGGGATTTGTTCAGCGATAATGTTGCTCACGGCCATACTACCCTGAAAACGCCCGATCTTGTCTGATCTCGGAGGCTAAGCAGGGTTGGGCCTGGTTAGTACCTGGATGGGAGACCGCTTGGGAATACCAGGTGCTGTAAGCATCTTGTCAAAACCATTTTCGACATTTCATGGATGTTCATCTCCTTTTGACCTCCTAAATCATGAAAGACTTCTCTCCTCTGCACATCTCACAACATTTTATTGAAGCTCTCCTTCTGATAATCTTCATTCCCGTAGTTGTAGAAGTAATAAAGCAAAAGAAGAGCAAGTGGCAACAAAGTCGACTCCTTTAACGAAGGGTTCTCCAAAGAGGACCACTCACCCTCCACACCGGATCCAAATATCCAAATACACGATCCACATGCAAGACTATGGACCGTTCGGCTTTCCAAAGGGGATTTGTTCAGCGACAATGTTGCTCACGGCCATATTTCCCTGAAAACGCCCGATCTCGTCTGATCTTGGAAGCTAAGCAGGGTTGGGCCTGGTTAGTACCTGGATGGGAGACCGCTTGGGAATACCAGGTGCTGTAAGCATCTTGTCAAAACCATTTTCGACATTTCATGGATGTTCATCTCCTTTTGACCTCCTAAATCATGAAAGACTTCCCTCCTCTGCACATCTCACAACATTTTATTGAAGCTCTCCTTCTGATAATCTTCATTCCCGTAGTTGTAGAAGTAATAAAGCAAAAGAAGAGCAAGCGGCAACAAAGTCGACTCCTTTAACGAAGGGTTCTCCAAAGAGGACCACTCACCCTCCACACCGGATCCAAATATCCAAATACACGATCCACATGCAAGACTATGGACCGTTCGGATTTCCAAAGGGGATTTGTTCAGCAACAATGTTGCTCACGGCCATACTACCCTGAATACGCCCGATCTCGTCTGATCTCGGACGCTAAGCAGGGTTGGGCTTGGTTAGTACCTGGATGGGAGACCGCTTGGGAATACCAGGTGCTGTGAGCATCTTGTCAAAACCATTTTCGACATTTCATGGATGTTCATCTCCTTTTGACCTCCTAAATCATGAAAGACTTCCCTCCTCTGCACATCTCACAACATTTTATTGAAGCTCTCCTTCTTATAATCTTCATTCCCGTAGTTGTAGAAGTAATAAAGCAAAAAAAGAGCAAGCGGCAACAAAGTCGACTCCTTTAACGAAGGGTTCTCCTAAGAGGACCCCTCACCCTCCACACCCGATCCAAATATCCAAATACACGATCCACATGCAAGACTATGGACCGTTCGGATTTCCAAAGGGGATTTGTTCAGCGTCAATTTTGCTCACGGCCATACTACTCTGAAAACGCCCGATCTCGTCTGATCTCGGAAGCTAAGCAGGGTTGGGCCTGGTTAGTACATGGATGGGAGACCGCTTGGGAATACCAGGTGCTGTAAGCATCTTGTCAAAACCATTTTCGACATTTCATGGATGTTCATCTCCTTTTGACCTCCTAAATCATGAAAGACTTCCCTCCTCTGCACATCTCACAACATTTTATTGAAGCTCTCCTTCTGATAATCTTCATTCCCGTATTTGTAGAAGTAATAAAGCAAAAGAAGAGCAAGCGGCAACAAAGTCGACTCCTTTATCGAAGGGTTCTCCAAAGAGGACCCCTCACCCTCCACACCCGATCCAAATATCCAAATACACGATCCACATGCAAGACTATGGACCGTTCGGATTTCTAAAGGGGATTTGTTCAGCGACAATGTTGCTCACGGCCATACTACCCTGAAAACGCCCGATCTCGTCTGATCTCGGAAGCTAAACAGGGTTGGGCCTGGTTAGTACCTGGATGGGAGACCGCTTGGGAATACCAGGTGCTGTAAGCATCTTGTCAAAACCATTTTCGACATTTCATGGATGTTCATCTCCTTTTGACCTCCTAAATCATGAAAGACTTCCCTCCTCTGCACATCTCACAACATTTTATTGAAGCTCTCCTTCTGATAATCTTCATTCCCGTAGTTGTAGACGTAATAAAGCAAAAGAAGAGCAAGCGGCAACAAAGTCGACTCCTTTAACGAAGGGTTCTCCAAAGAGGACCCCTCACCCTCCACACCCGATCCAAATATCCAATTACACGATCCACATGCAAGACTATGGACCGTTCAGATTTCCAAAGGGGATTTGTTCAGCGACAATGTTGCTCACGGCCATACTACCCTGAAAACGCCCGATCTCGTCTGATCTCGGAAGCTAAGCAGGGGTGGGCCTGGTTAGTACCTGGATGGGAGACCGCTTGGGAATACCAGGTGCTGTAAGCATCTTGTCAAAATCATTTTCGACATTTCATGGATGTTCATCTCCTTTTGACCTCCTAAATCATGAAACACTTCCCTCCTCTGCACATCTCACAACATTTTATTGAAGCTCTCCTTCTGATAATCTTCATTCCCGTAGTTGTAGAAGTAATAAAGCAAAAGAAGAGCAAGCGGCAACAAAGTCGACTCCTTTAACGAAGGGTTCTCCAAAGAGGACCCCTCACCCTCCACACCCGATCCAAATATCCAAATACACGATCCACATGCAAGACTATGGACCGTTCGGATTTCCAAAGGGGATTTGTTCAGCGACAATGTTGCTCACGGCCATACTACCCTGAAAACGCCCGATCTCGTCTCATCTGGGAAGCTAAGCAGGGTTGGGCCTGGTTAGTACCTGGATGGGAGACCGCTTGGGAATACCAGGTGCTGTAAGCATCTTGTCAAAACCATTTTCGACATTTCATGGATATTCATCTCCTTTTGACCTCCTAAATCATGAAAGACTTCCCTCCTCTGCACATCTCACAACATTTTATTGAAGCTCTCCTTCTGATAATCTTCATTCCCGTAGTTGTAGAAGTAATAAAGCAAAAGAAGAGCAAGCGGCAACAAAGTCGACTCCTTTAACGAAGGGTTCTCCAAAGAGGACCCCTCACCCTCCACACCCGATCCAAATATCTAAATACACGATCCACATGCAAGACTATGGACCGTTCGGATTTCCAAAGGGGATTTGTTCAGCGACAATGTTGCTCACGGCCATTCTACCCTGAAAACGCCCGATCTCGTCTGATCTCGGAAGCTAAGCAGGGTTGGGCCTGGTTAGTACCTGGATGGGAGGCTGCTTGGGAATACCAGGTGCTGTAAGCATCTTGTCAAAACCATTTTCGACATTTCATGGATGTTCATCTCCTTTTGACCTCCTAAATCATGAAAGACTTCCCTCCTCTGCACATCTCACAACATTGTATTGAAGCTCTCCTTCTGATAATCTTCATTCCCGTAGTTGTAGAAGTAATAAAGCAAAAGAAGAGCAAGCGGCAACAAAGTCGACTCCTTTAACGAAGGGTTCTCCAAAGAGGACCCCTCACCCTCCACACCCGATCCAAATATCCAAATACACGATCCACATGCAAGACTATGGACCGTTCGGATTTCAAAAGGGGATTTGTTCAGCGACAATGTTGCTCACGGCCATACTACCCTGAAAACGCCCGATCTCGTCTGATCTCGGAAGCTAAGCAGGGTTGGGCCTGTTTAGTACCTGATGGGAGACCGCTTGGGAATACCAGGTGCTGTAAGCATCTTGTCAAAACCATTTTCGACATTTCATGGATGTTCATCTCCTTTTGACCTCCTAAATCATGAAAGACTTCCCTCCTCTGCACATCTCACAACATTGTATTGAAGCTCTCCTTCTGATAATCTTCATTCCCGTAGTTGTAGAAGTAATAAAGCAAAAGAAGAGCAAGCGGCAACAAAGTCGACTCCTTTAACGAAGGGTTCTCCAAAGAGGACCCCTCACCCTCCACACCCGATCCAAATATCCAAATACACGATCCACATGCAAGACTATGGACCGTTCGGATTTCAAAAGGGGATTTGTTCAGCGACAATGTTGCTCACGGCCATACTACCCTGAAAACGCCCGATCTCGTCTGATCTCGGAAGCTAAGCAGGGTTGGGCCTGTTTAGTACCTGATGGGAGACCGCTTGGGAATACCAGGTGCTGTAAGCATCTTGTCAAAACCATTTTCGACATTTCATGGATGTTCATCTCCTTTTGACCTCCTAAATCATGAAAGACTTCCCTCCTCTGCACATCTCACAACATTTTATTGACCCCTCACCCTCCACACCCGATCCAAATATCCAAATACACGATCCACATGCAAGACTATGGACCGTTCGGATTTCCAAAGGGGATTTGTTCAGCGACAATGTCGCTCACGGCCATACTACCCTGAAAACGCCCGATCTCGTCTGATCTCGGAAGCTAAGCAGGGCTGGGCCTGGTTAGTACCTGGATGGTTGACCGCTTGGGAATACCAGGTGCTGTAAGCATCTTGTCAAAACCATTTTCGACATTTCATGGATGTTCATCTCCTTTTGACCTCCTAAATCATGAAAGACTTCCCTCCTCTGCACATCTCACAACATTTTATTGAAGCTCTCCTTCTGATAATCTTCATTCCCGTAGTTGTAGAAGTAATAAAGCAAAAGAAGAGCAAGCGGCAACAAAGTCGACTCCTTTAACGAAGGGTTCTCCAAAGAGGACCCCTCACCCTCCACACCCGATCCAAATATCCAAATACACGATCCACATGCAAGACTATGGACCGTTCGGATTTCCAAAGGGGATTTGTTCAGCGACAATGTTGCTCACGGCCATACTACCCTGAAAACGCCCGATCTCGTCTGATCTCGGAAGCTAAGCAGGGTTGGGCCTGTTTAGTACCTGATGGGAGACCGCTTGGGAATACCAGGTGCTGTAAGCATCTTGTCAAAACCATTTTCGACATTTCATGGATGTTCATTTCCTTTTGACCTCCTAAATCATGAAAGACTTCCCTCCTCTGAACATCTCACAACATTTTTTTGAAGCTCTCCTTCTGATAATCTTCATTCCTGTAGTTGTAGAAGTAATAAAGCAAAAGAAGAGCAAGCGGCAACAAAGTCGACTCCTTTAACGAAGGGTTCTCCAAAGAGCACCCCTCACCCTCCACACCCGATCCAAATATCCAAATACACGATCCACATGCAAGACTATGGACCGTTCGGATTTCCAAAGGGGATTTGTTCAGCGACAATGTCGCTCACGGCCATACTACCCTGAAAACGCCCGATCTCGTCTGATCTCGGAAGCTAAGCAGGGCTGGGCCTGGTTAGTACCTGGATGGTTGACCGCTTGGGAATACCAGGTGCTGTAAGCATCTTGTCAAAACCATTTTCGACATTTCATGGATGTTCATCTCCTTTTGACCTCCTAAATCATGAAAGACTTCCCTCCTCTGCACATCTCACAACATTTTATTGACCCCTCACCCTCCACACCCGATCCAAATATCCAAATACACGATCCACATGCAAGACTATGGACCGTTCGGATTTCCAAAGGGGATTTGTTCAGCGACAATGTCGCTCACGGCCATACTACCCTGAAAACGCCCGATCTCGTCTGATCTCGGAAGCTAAGCAGGGCTGGGCCTGGTTAGTACCTGGATGGTTGACCGCTTGGGAATACCAGGTGCTGTAAGCATCTTGTCAAAACCATTTTCGACATTTCATGGATGTTCATCTCCTTTTGACCTCCTAAATCATGAAAGACTTCCCTCCTCTGCACATCTCACAACATTTTATTGACCCCTCACCCTCCACACCCGATCCAAATATCCAAATACACGATCCACATGCAAGACTATGGACCGTTCGGATTTCCAAAGGGGATTTGTTCAGCGACAATGTCGCTCACGGCCATACTACCCTGAAAACGCCCGATCTCGTCTGATCTCGGAAGCTAAGCAGGGCTGGGCCTGGTTAGTACCTGGATGGTTGACCGCTTGGGAATACCAGGTGCTGTAAGCATCTTGTCAAAACCATTTTCGACATTTCATGGATGTTCATCTCCTTTTGACCTCCTAAATCATGAAAGACTTCCCTCCTCTGCACATCTCACAACATTTTATTGAAGCTCTCCTTCTGATAATCTTCATTCCCGTAGTTGTAGAAGTAATAAAGCAAAAGAAGAGCAAGCGGCAACAAAGTCGACTCCTTTAACGAAGGGTTCTCCAAAGAGGACCCCTCACCCTCCACACCCGATCCAAATATCCAAATACACGATCCACATGCAAGACTATGGACCGTTCGGATTTCCAAAGGGGATTTGTTCAGCGACAATGTTGCTCACGGCCATACTACCCTGAAAACGCCCGATCTCGTCTGATCTCGGAAGCTAAGCAGGGTTGGGCCTGTTTAGTACCTGATGGGAGACCGCTTGGGAATACCAGGTGCTGTAAGCATCTTGTCAAAACCATTTTCGACATTTCATGGATGTTCATTTCCTTTTGACCTCCTAAATCATGAAAGACTTCCCTCCTCTGAACATCTCACAACATTTTTTTGAAGCTCTCCTTCTGATAATCTTCATTCCTGTAGTTGTAGAAGTAATAAAGCAAAAGAAGAGCAAGCGGCAACAAAGTCGACTCCTTTAACGAAGGGTTCTCCAAAGAGCACCCCTCACCCTCCACACCCGATCCAAATATCCAAATACACGATCCACATGCAAGACTATGGACCGTTCGGATTTCCAAAGGGGATTTGTTCAGCGACAATGTTGCTCACGGCCATACTACCCTGAAAACGCCCGATCTCGTCTGATCTCGGAAGCTAAGCAGGGTTGGGCCTGGTTAGTACCTGGATGGGAGACCGCTTGGGAATACCAGGTGCTGTAAGCATCTTGTCAAAACCATTTTCGACATTTCATGGATGTTCATCTCCTTTTGACCTCCTAAATCATGAAAGACTTCCCTCCTCTGCACATCTCACAACATTTTATTGACCCCTCACCCTCCACACCCGATCCAAATATCCAAATACACGATCCACATGCAAGACTATGGACCGTTCGGATTTCCAAAGGGGATTTGTTCAGCGACAATGTCGCTCACGGCCATACTACCCTGAAAACGCCCGATCTCGTCTGATCTCGGAAGCTAAGCAGGGCTGGGCCTGGTTAGTACCTGGATGGTTGACCGCTTGGGAATACCAGGTGCTGTAAGCATCTTGTCAAAACCATTTTCGACATTTCATGGATGTTCATCTCCTTTTGACCTCCTAAATCATGAAAGACTTCCCTCCTCTGCACATCTCACAACATTTTATTGAAGCTCTCCTTCTGATAATCTTCATTCCCGTAGTTATAGAAGTAATAAAGCAAAAGAAGAGCAAGCGGCAACAAAGTCGACTCCTTTAACGAAGGGTTCTCCAAAGAGGACCACTCACCCTCCACACCGGATCCAAATATCCAAATACACGATCCACATGCAAGACTATGGACCGTTCGGATTTCCAAAGGGGATTTGTTCAGCGACAATGTTGCTCACGGCCATACTACCCTGAAAACGCCCGATATCGTCTGATCTCGGAAGCTAAGCAGGGTTGGGCTTGGTTAGTACCTGGATGGGAGACCGCTTGGGAATACCAGGTGCTGTAAGCATCTTGTCAAAACCATTTTCGACATTTCATGGATGTTCATCTCCTTTTGACCTCCTAAATCATGAAAGACTTCCCTCCTCTGAACATCTCACAACATTTTTTTGAAGCTCTCCTTCTGATAATCTTCATTCCCGTAGTTGTAGAAGTAATAAAGCAAAAGAAGAGCAAGCGGCAACAAAGTCGACTCCTTTAACGAAGGGTTCTCCAAAGAGGACCCCTCACCCTCCACACCCGATCCAAATATCCAAATACACGATCCACATGCAAGACTATGGACCGTTCGGATTTCCAAAGGGGATTTGTTCAGCAACAATGTTGCTCATGGCCATACTACCCTGAAAACGCCCGATCTCGTCTGATCTCGGAAGCAAAGCAGGGTTGGGCCTGGTTAGTACCTGGATGGGAGACCGCTTGGGAATACCAGGTGCTGTAAGCATCTTGTCAAAACCATTTTCGACATTTCATGGATGTTCATCTCCTTTTGACCTCCTAAATCATGAAAGACTTCCCTCCTCTGCACATCTCACAACATTGTATTGAAGCTCTCCTTCTGATAATCTTCATTCCCGTAGTTGTAGAAGTAATAAAGCAAAAGAAGAGCAAGCGGCAACAAAGTCGACTCCTTTAACGAAGGGTTCTCCAAAGAGGACCCCTCACCCTCCACACCCGATCCAAATATCCAAATACACGATCCACATGCAAGACTATGGACCGTTCGGATTTCCAAAGGGGATTTGTTCAGCGACAATGTTGCTCACGGCCATACTACCCTGAAAACGCCCGATCTCGTCTGATCTCGGAAGCTAAGCAGGGTTGGGCCTGTGTAGTACCTGATGGGAGACCGCTTGGGAATACCAGGTGCTGTAAGCATCTTGTCAAAACCATTTTCGACATTTCATGGATGTTCATCTCCTTTTGACCTCCTAAATCATGAAAGACTTCCCTCCTCTGCACATCTCACAACATTTTATTGACCCCTCACCCTCCACACCCGATCCAAATATCCAAATACACGATCCACATGCAAGACTATGGACCGTTCGGATTTCCAAAGGGGATTTGTTCAGCGACAATGTCGCTCACGGCCATACTACCCTGAAAACGCCCGATCTCGTCTGATCTCGGAAGCTAAGCAGGGCTGGGCCTGGTTAGTACCTGGATGGTTGACCGCTTGGGAATACCAGGTGCTGTAAGCATCTTGTCAAAACCATTTTCGACATTTCATGGATGTTCATCTCCTTTTGACCTCCTAAATCATGAAAGACTTCCCTCCTCTGCACATCTCACAACATTTTATTGAAGCTCTCCTTCTGATAATCTTCATTCCCGTAGTTATAGAAGTAATAAAGCAAAAGAAGAGCAAGCGGCAACAAAGTCGACTCCTTTAACGAAGGGTTCTCCAAAGAGGACCATTCACCCTCCACACCGGATCCAAATATCCAAATACACGATCCACATGCAAGACTATGGACCGTTCGGATTTCCAAAGGGGATTTGTTCAGCGACAATGTTGCTCACGGCCATACTACCCTGAAAACGCCCGATATCGTCTGATCTCGGAAGCTAAGCAGGGTTGGGCTTGGTTAGTACCTGGATGGGAGACCGCTTGGGAATACCAGGTGCTGTAAGCATCTTGTCAAAACCATTTTCGACATTTCATGGATGTTCATCTCCTTTTGACCTCCTAAATCATGAAAGACTTCCCTCCTCTGAACATCTCACAACATTTTTTTGAAGCTCTCCTTCTGATAATCTTCATTCCCGTAGTTGTAGAAGTAATAAAGCAAAAGAAGAGCAAGCGGCAACAAAGTCGACTCCTTTAACGAAGGGTTCTCCAAAGAGGACCCCTCACCCTCCACACCCGATCCAAATATCCAAATACACGATCCACATGCAAGACTATGGACCGTTCGGATTTCCAAAGGGGATTTGTTCAGCAACAATGTTGCTCATGGCCATACTACCCTGAAAACGCCCGATCTCGTCTGATCTCGGAAGCAAAACAGGGTTGGGCCTGGTTAGTACCTGGATGGGAGACCGCTTGGGAATACCAGGTGCTGTAAGCATCTTGTCAAAACCATTTTCGACATTTCATGGATGTTCATCTCCTTTTGACCTCCTAAATCATGAAAGACTTCCCTCCTCTGCACATCTCACAACATTGTATTGAAGCTCTCCTTCTGATAATCTTCATTCCCGTAGTTGTAGAAGTAATAAAGCAAAAGAAGAGCAAGCGGCAACAAAGTCGACTCCTTTAACGAAGGGTTCTCCAAAGAGGACCCCTCACCCTCCACACCCGATCCAAATATCCAAATACACGATCCACATGCAAGACTATGGACCGTTCGGATTTCCAAAGGGGATTTGTTCAGCAACAATGTTGCTCACGGCCATACTACCCTGAAAACGCCCGATCTCGTCTGATCTCGGAAGCTAAGCAGGGTTGGGCCTGTTTAGTACCTGATGGGAGACCGCTTGGGAATACCAGGTGCTGTAAGCATCTTGTCAAAACCATTTTCGACATTTCATGGATGTTCATCTCCTTTTGACCTCCTAAATCATGAAAGACTTCCCTCCTCTGAACATCTCACAACATTTTTTTGAAGCTCTCCTTCTGATAATCTTCATTCCCGTAGTTGTAGAAGTAATAAAGCAAAAGAAGAGCAAGCGGCAACAAAGTCGACTCCTTTAACGAAGGGTTCTCCAAAGAGGACCCCTCACCCTCCACACCCGATCCAAATATCCAAATACACGATCCACATGCAAGACTATGGACCGTTCGGATTTCCAAAGGGGATTTGTTCAGCAACAATGTTGCTCATGGCCATACTACCCTGAAAACGCCCGATCTCGTCTGATCTCGGAAGCAAAGCAGGGTTGGGCCTGGTTAGTACCTGGATGGGAGACCGCTTGGGAATACCAGGTGCTGTAAGCATCTTGTCAAAACCATTTTCGACATTTCATGGATGTTCATCTCCTTTTGACCTCCTAAATCATGAAAGACTTCCCTCCTCTGCACATCTCACAACATTGTATTGAAGCTCTCCTTCTGATAATCTTCATTCCCGTAGTTGTAGAAGTAATAAAGCAAAAGAAGAGCAAGCGGCAACAAAGTCGACTCCTTTAACGAAGGGTTCTCCAAAGAGGACCCCTCACCCTCCACACCCGATCCAAATATCCAAATACACGATCCACATGCAAGACTATGGACCGTTCGGATTTCCAAAGGGGATTTGTTCAGCGACAATGTTGCTCACGGCCATACTACCCTGAAAACGCCCGATCTCGTCTGATCTCGGAAGCTAAGCAGGGTTGGGCCTGTGTAGTACCTGATGGGAGACCGCTTGGGAATACCAGGTGCTGTAAGCATCTTGTCAAAACCATTTTCGACATTTCATGGATGTTCATCTCCTTTTGACCTCCTAAATCATGAAAGACTTCCCTCCTCTGCACATCTCACAACATTTTATTGACCCCTCACCCTCCACACCCGATCCAAATATCCAAATACACGATCCACATGCAAGACTATGGACCGTTCGGATTTCCAAAGGGGATTTGTTCAGCGACAATGTCGCTCACGGCCATACTACCCTGAAAACGCCCGATCTCGTCTGATCTCGGAAGCTAAGCAGGGCTGGGCCTGGTTAGTACCTGGATGGTTGACCGCTTGGGAATACCAGGTGCTGTAAGCATCTTGTCAAAACCATTTTCGACATTTCATGGATGTTCATCTCCTTTTGACCTCCTAAATCATGAAAGACTTCCCTCCTCTGCACATCTCACAACATTTTATTGAAGC
>NC_135394.1:107500-130000 GCF_051989625.1 Stigmatopora argus
GACAATGTTGCTCACGGCCATACTACCCTGAAAACGCCCGATCTCGTCTGATCTCGGAAGCTAAGCAGGGCTGGGCCTGGTTAGTACCTGGATGGGAGACCGCTTGGGAATACCAGGTGCTGTAAGCATCTTGTCAAAACAATTTTCGACATTTCATGGATGTTCATCTCCTTTTGACCTCCTAAATCATGAAAGACTTCCCTCCTCTGCACATCTCACAACATTTTATTGAAGCTCTCCTTCTGATAATGTTCATTCCCGTAGTTGTAGAAGTAATAAAGCATAGGAAGAGCAAGCGGCAACAAAGTCGACTCCTTTAACGAAGGGTTCTCCAAAGAGGACCACTCACCCTCCACACCGGATCCAAATATCCAAATACACGATCCACATGCAAGACTATGGACCGTTCGGATTTCCAAAGGGGATTTGTTCAGCGACAATGTTGCTCACGGCCATACTACCCTGAAAACGCCCGATCTCGTCTGATCTCGGAAGCTAAGCAGGGTTGGGCCTGGTTAGTACCTGGATGGGAGACCGCTTGGGAATACCAGGTGCTGTAAGTATCTTGTCAAAACCATTTTCGACATTTCATGGATGTTCATTTCCTTTTGACCTCCTAAATCATGAAAGACTTCCCTCCTCTGCACATCTCACAACATTTTATTGAAGCTCTCCTTCTGATAATCTTCATTCCCGTAGTTGTAGAAGTAATAAAGCAAAAGAAGAGCAAGCGGCAACAAAGTCGACTCCTTTAACGAAGGGTTCTCCAAAGAGGACCCCTCACCCTCCACACCCGATCCAAATATCCAAATACACGATCCACATGCAAGACTATGGACCGTTCGGATTTCCAAAGGGGATTTGTTCAGCGACAATGTTGCTCACGGCCATACTACCCTGAAAACGCCCGATCTCGTCTGATCTCGGAAGCTAAGCAGGGTTGGGCCTGGTTAGTACCTGGATGGGAGACTGCTTGGGAATACCAGGTGCTGTAAGCATCTTGTCAAAACCATTTTCGACATTTCATGGATGTTCATCTCCTTTTGACCTCCTAAATCATGAAAGACTTCCCTCCTCTGCACATCTCACAACATTTTATTGAAGCTCTCCTTCTGATAATCTTCATTCCCGTAGTTGTAGAAGTAATAAAGCAAAAGAAGAGCAAGCAGCAACAAAGTCGACTCCTTTAACGAAGGGTTCTCCAAAGAGGACCCCTCACCCTCCACACCCGATCCAAATATCCAAATACACGATCCACATGCAAGACTATGGACCGTTCGGATTTCCAAAGGGGATTTGTTCAGCGACAATGTTGCTCACGGCCATACTACCCTGAAAACGCCCGATCTCGTCTGATCTCGGAAGCTAAGCAGGGTTGGGCCTGGTTAGTACCTGGTTGGGAGACCGCTTGGGAATACCAGGTGCTGTAAGCATCTTGTCAAAACCATTTTCGACATTTCATGGATGTTCATCTCCTTTTGACCTCCTAAATCATGAAAGACTTCCCTCCTCTGCACATCTCACAACATTTTATTGAAGCTCTCCTTCTGATAATCTTCATTCCCGTAGTTGTAGAAGTAATAAAGCAAAAGAAGAGCAAGTGGCAACAAAGTCGACTCCTTTAACGAAGGGTTCTCCAAAGAGGACCCCTCACCCTCCACACCCGATCCAAATATTCAAATACACGATCCACATGCAAGACTATGGACCGTTCGGATTTCCAAAGGGGATTTGTACAGCGACAATGTTGCTCATGGCCATACTACCCTGAAAACGCCTGATCTCGTCTGATCTCGGAAGCTAAGCAGGGTTGGGCCTGGTTAGTACCTGGATGGGAGACCGCTTGGGAATACCAGGTGCTGTAAGCATCTTGTCAAAACCATTTACGACATTTCATGGATGTTCATCTCCTTTTGACCTCCTAAATCATGAAAGACTTCCCTCCTCTGCACATCTCACAACATTTTATTGAAGCTCTCCTTCTGATAATCGTCATTCCCGTAGTTGTAGAAGTAATAAAGCAAAAGAAGAGCAAGCGGCAACAAAGTCGACTCCTTTAACGAAGGGTTCTCCAAAGAGGACCCCTCTCCCTCCACACCCGATCCAAATATCCAAATACACGATCCACATGCAAGACTATGGACCGTTCGGATTTCCAAAGGGGATTTGTTCAGCCACATTGTTGCTCACGGCCATACTACCCTGAAAACGCCCGATCTCGTCTGATTTTGGAAGCTAAGCAGGGTTCGGCCTGGTTAGTACCTGGATGGGAGACCGCTTGGGAATACCAGGTGCTGTAAGCATCTTGTCAAAACCATTTTCGACATTTCATGGATGTTCATCTCCTTTTGACCTCCTAAATCATGAAAGACTTCCCTCCTCTGCACATCTCACAACATTTTATTGAAGCTCTCCTTCTGATAATCTTCATTCCCGTAGTTGTTGAAGTAATAAAGCAAAAGAAGAGCAAGCGGCAACAAAGTCGACTCCTTTAACGAAGGGTTCTCCAAAGAGGACCACTCACCCTCCACACCGGATCCAAATATCCAAATACACGATCCACATGCAAGACTATGGACCGTTCGGATTTCCAAAGGGGATTTGTTCAGCGACAATGTTGCTCACGGCCATACTACCCTGAAAACGCCCGATCTCGTCTGATCTCGGAAGCTAAGCAGGGTTGGGCCTGGTTAGTACCTGGATGGGAGACCGCTTGGGAATACCAGGTGCTGTAAGCATCTTGTCAAAACAATTTTCGACATTTCATGGATGTTCATCTCCTTTTGACCTCCTAAATCATGAAAGACTTCCCTCCTCTGCACATCTCACAACATTTTATTGAAGCTCTCCTTCTGATAATGTTCATTCCCGTAGTTGTAGAAGTAATAAAGCATAGGAAGAGCAAGCGGCAACAAAATCGACTCCTTTAACGAAGGGTTCTCCAAAGAGGACCACTCACCCTCCACACCGGATCCAAATATCCAAATACACGATCCACATGCAAGACTATGGACCGTTCGGATTTCCAAAGGGGATTTGTTCAGCGACAATGTTGCTCACGGCCATACTACCCTGAAAACGCCCGATCTCGTCTGATCTCGGAAGCTAAGCAGGGTTGGGCCTGGTTAGTACCTGGATGGGAGACCGCTTGGGAATACCAGGTGCTGTAAGCATCTTGTCAAAACCATTTTCGACATTTCATGGATGTTCATTTCCTTTTGACCTCCTAAATCATGAAAGACTTCCCTCCTCTGCACATCTCACAACATTTTATTGAAGCTCTCCTTCTGATAATCTTCATTCCCGTAGTTGTAGAAGTAATAAAGCAAAAGAAGAGCAAGCAGCAACAAAGTCGACTCCTTTAACGAAGGGTTCTCCAAAGAGGACCCCTCACCCTCCACACCCGATCCAAATATCCAAATACACGATCCACATGCAAGACTATGGACCGTTCGGATTTCCAAAGGGGATTTGTTCAGCGACAATGTTGCTCACGGCCATACTACCCTGAAAACGCCCGATCTCGTCTGATCTCGGAAGCTAAGCAGGGTTGGGCCTGGTTAGTACCTGGTTGGGAGACCGCTTGGGAATACCAGGTGCTGTAAGCATCTTGTCAAAACCATTTTCGACATTTCATGGATGTTCATCTCCTTTTGACCTCCTAAATCATGAAAGACTTCCCTCCTCTGCACATCTCACAACATTTTATTGAAGCTCTCCTTCTGATAATCTTCATTCCCGTAGTTGTAGAAGTAATAAAGCAAAAGAAGAGCAAGTGGCAACAAAGTCGACTCCTTTAACGAAGGGTTCTCCAAAGAGGACCCCTCACCCTCCACACCCGATCCAAATATTCAAATACACGATCCACATGCAAGACTATGGACCGTTCGGATTTCCAAAGGGGATTTGTACAGCGACAATGTTGCTCATGGCCATACTACCCTGAAAACGCCTGATCTCGTCTGATCTCGGAAGCTAAGCAGGGTTGGGCCTGGTTAGTACCTGGATGGGAGACCGCTTGGGAATACCAGGTGCTGTAAGCATCTTGTCAAAACCATTTACGACATTTCATGGATGTTCATCTCCTTTTGACCTCCTAAATCATGAAAGACTTCCCTCCTCTGCACATCTCACAACATTTTATTGAAGCTCTCCTTCTGATAATCGTCATTCCCGTAGTTGTAGAAGTAATAAAGCAAAAGAAGAGCAAGCGGCAACAAAGTCGACTCCTTTAACGAAGGGTTCTCCAAAGAGGACCCCTCTCCCTCCACACCCGATCCAAATATCCAAATACACGATCCACATGCAAGACTATGGACCGTTCGGATTTCCAAAGGGGATTTGTTCAGCCACATTGTTGCTCACGGCCATACTACCCTGAAAACGCCCGATCTCGTCTGATTTTGGAAGCTAAGCAGGGTTCGGCCTGGTTAGTACCTGGATGGGAGACCGCTTGGGAATACCAGGTGCTGTAAGCATCTTGTCAAAACCATTTTCGACATTTCATGGATGTTCATCTCCTTTTGACCTCCTAAATCATGAAAGACTTCCCTCCTCTGCACATCTCACAACATTTTATTGAAGCTCTCCTTCTGATAATCTTCATTCCCGTAGTTGTTGAAGTAATAAAGCAAAAGAAGAGCAAGCGGCAACAAAGTCGACTCCTTTAACGAAGGGTTCTCCAAAGAGGACCACTCACCCTCCACACCGGATCCAAATATCCAAATACACGATCCACATGCAAGACTATGGACCGTTCGGATTTCCAAAGGGGATTTGTTCAGCGACAATGTTGCTCACGGCCATACTACCCTGAAAACGCCCGATCTCGTCTGATCTCGGAAGCTAAGCAGGGTTGGGCCTGGTTAGTACCTGGATGGGAGACCGCTTGGGAATACCAGGTGCTGTAAGCATCTAGTCAAAACCATTTTCGACATTTCATGGTTGTTCATCTCCTTTTGACCTCCTAAATCATGAAAGACTTCCCTCCTCTGCACATCTCACAACATTTTATCGAAGCTCTCCTTCTGATAATCTTCATTCCCGTAGTTGTAGAAGTAATAAAGCATAGGAAGAGCAAGCAGCAACAAAGTCGACTCCTTTAACGAAGGGTTCTCCAAAGAGGACCCCTCACCCTCCACACCCGATCCAAATATCCAAATACACGATCCACATGCAAGACTATGGACCGTTCGGATTTCCAAAGGGGATTTGTTCAGCAACAATGTTGCTCACGGCCATACTACCCTGAAAACGCCCGATCTCGTCTGATCTCGGAAGCTAAGCAGGGTTGGGCCAGGTTAGTACCTGGATGGGAGACCGCTTGGGAATACCAGGTGCTGTAAGCATCTTGTCAAAACCATTTTCGACATTTCATGGATGTTCATCTCCTTTTGACCTCCTAAATCATGAAAGTCTTCCCTCCTCTGCACATCTCACAACATTTTATTGAAGCTCTCCTTCTGATAATCTTCATTCCCGTAGTTGTAGAAGTAATAAAGCAAAAGAAGAGCAAGTGGCAACAAAGTCGACTCCTTTAACGAAGGGTTCTCCAAAGAGGACCCCTCACCCTCCACACCCGATCCAAATATCCAAATACACGATCCACATGCAAGACTATGGACCGTTCGGATTTCCAAAGGGGATTTGTTCAGCGACAATGTTGCTCACGGCCATACTACCCTGAAAACGCCTGATCTCGTCTGATCTCGGAAGCTAAGCAGGGTTGGGCCTGGTTAGTACCTGGATGGGAGACCGCTTGGGAATACCAGGTGCTGTAAGCATCTAGTCAAAACCATTTTCGACATTTCATGGATGTTCATCTCCTTTTGACCTCCTAAATCATGAAAGACTTCCCTCCTCTGCACATCTCACAACATTTTATTGAAGCTCTCCTTATGATAATCTTCATTCCCGTAGTTGTAGAAGTAATAAAGCATAGGAAGAGCAAGCAGCAACAAAGTCGACTCCTTTAACGAAGGGTTCTCCAAAGAGGACCACTCACCCTCCACACCGGATCCAAATATCCAAATACACGATCCACATGCAAGACTATGGACCGTTCGGATTTCCAAAGGGGATTTGTTCAGCGAAAATGTTGCTCACGGCCATACTACCCTGAAAACGCCCGATCTCGTCTGATCTCGGACGCTGAGCAGGGTTGGGCCTGGTTAGTACCTGGATGGGAGACCGCTTGGGAATACCAGGTGCTGTAAGCATCTTGTCAAAACCATTTTCGACATTTCATGGATGTTCATCTCCTTTTGACCTCCTAAATCATGAAAGACTTCCCTCCTCTGCACATCTCACAACATTTTATTGAAGCTCTCCTTCTGATAATCTTCATTCCCGTAGTTGTAGAAGTAATAAAGCAAAAGAAGAGCAAGCGGCAACAAAGTCGACTCCTTTAACGAAGGGTTCTCCAAAGAGGACCCCTCACCCTCCACACCCGATCCAAACATCCAAATACACGATCCACATGCAAGACTATGGACCGTTCGGATTTCCAAAGGGGATTTGTTCAGCGACAATGTTGCTCACGGCCATACTACCCTGAAAACGCCCGATCTTGTCTGATCTCGGAAGCTAAGCAGGGTTGGGCCTGGTTAGTACCTGGATGGGAGACCGCTTGGCAATACCAGGTGCTGTAAGCATTTTGTCAAAACCATTTTCGACATTTCATGGATGTTCATCTCCTTTTGACCTCCTAAATCATGAAAGACTTCCCTCCTCTGAAAATCTCACAACATTTTTTTGAAGCTCTCCTTCTGATAATCTTCATTCCCGTAGTTGTAGAAGTAATAAAGCAAAAGAAGAGCAAGCGGCAACAAAGTCGACTCCTTTAACGAAGGGTTCTCCAAAGAGGACCCCTCACCCTCCACACCCGATCCAAATATCCAAATACACGATCCACAAGCAAGACTATGGACCGTTCGAATTTCCAAAGGGGATTTGTTCAGCGACAATGTTGCTCACGGCCATACTACCCTGAAAACGCCCGATCTCGTCTGATCTCGGAAGCTAAGCAGGGTTGGGCCTGGTTAGTACCTGGATGGGAGACCGCTTGGGAATACCAGGTGCTGTAAGCATCTTGTCAAAACCATTTTCGACATTTCATGGATGTTCATCTCCTTTTGACCTCCTAAATCATGAAAGACTTCCCTCCTCTGCACATCTCACAACATTTTATTGAAGCTCTCCTTCTGATAATCTTCATTCCCGTAGTATTAGAAGTAATAAAGCAAAAGAAGAGCAAGTGGCAACAAAGTCGACTCCTTTAACGAAGGGTTCTCCAAAGAGGACCCCTCACCCTCCACACCCGATCCAAATATCCAAATACACGATCCACATGCAAGACTATGGACCGTTCGGATTTCCAAAGGGGATTTGTTCAGCAACAATGTTGCTCACGGCCATACTACCCTGAAAACGCCCGATCTCGTCTGATCGCGGAAGCTAAGCAGGGTTGGGCCTGGTTAGTACCTGGATGGGAGACCGCTTGGGAATACCATGTGCTGTAAGCATCTTGTCAAAACCATTTTCGACATTTCATGGATGTTCATCTCCTTTTGACCTCCTAAATCATGAAAGACTTCCCTCCTCTGCACATCTCACAACATTTTATTGAAGCTCTCCTTCTGATAATCTTCATTCCCGTAGTTGTAGAAGTAATAAAGCAAAAGAAGAGCAAGCGGCAACAAAGTCGACTCCTTTAACGAAGGGTTCTCCAAAGAGGACCCCTCACCCTACACACCCGATCCAAACATCCAAATACACGATCCACATGCAAGACTATGGACCGTTCGGATTTCCAAAGGGGATTTGTTCAGCGACAATGTTGCTCACGGCCATACTACCCTGAAAAAGCCCGATCTTGTCTGATCTCGGAAGCTAAGCAGGGTTGGGCCTGGTTAGTACCTGGATGGGATACCGCTTGGCAATACCAGGTGCTGTAAGCATCTTGTCAAAACCATTTTCGACATTTCATGGATGTTCATCTCCTTTTGACCTCCTAAATCATGAAAGACTTCCCTCCTCTGAACATCTCACAACATTTTTTTAAAGCTCTCCTTCTGATAATCTTCATTCCCGTAGTTGTAGAAGTAATAAAGCAAAAGAAGAGCAAGCGGCAACAAAGTCGACTCCTTTAACGAAGGGTTCTCCAAAGAGGACCCCTCACCCTCCACACCCGATCCAAATATCCAAATACACGATCCACATGCAAGACTATGGACCGTTCGGATTTCCAAAGGGGATTTGTTCAGCGACAATGTTGCTCACGGCCATACTACCCTGAAAACGCCCGATCTCGTCTGATCTCGGAAGCTAAGCAGGGTTGGGCCTGGTTAGTACCTGGATGGGAGACCGCTTGGGAATACCAGGTGCTGTAAGCATCTTGTCAAAACCATTTTCGACATTTCATGGATGTTCATTTCCTTTTGACCTCCTAAATCATGAAAGACTTCCCTCCTCTGCACATCTCACAACATTTTATTGAAGCTCTCCTTCTGATAATCTTCATTCCCGTAGTTGTAGAAGTAATAAAGCAAAAGAAGAGCAAGCGGCAACAAAGTCGACTCCTTTAACGAAGGGTTCTCCAAAGAGGACCCCTCACCCTCCACACCCGATCCAAATATCCAAATACACGATCCACATGCAAGACTATGGACCGTTCGGATTTCCAAAGGGGATTTGTTCAGCGACAATGTTGTTCACGGCCATACTACCCTGAAAACGCCCGATCTCGTCTGATCTCGGAAGCTAAGCAGGGTTGGGCCTGGTTAGTACCTGGATGGGAGACTGCTTGGGAATACCAGGTGCTGTAAGCATCTTGTCAAAACCATTTTCGACATTTCATGGATGTTCATCTCCTTTTGACCTCCTAAATCATGAAAGACTTCCCTCCTCTGCACATCTCACAACATTTTATTGAAGCTCTCCTTCTGATAATCTTCATTCCCGTAGTTGTAGAAGTAATAAAGCAAAAGAAGAGCAAGCAGCAACAAAGTCGACTCCTTTAACGAAGGGTTCTCCAAAGAGGACCCCTCACCCTCCACACCCGATCCAAATATCCAAATACACGATCCACATGCAAGACTATGGACCGTTCGGATTTCCAAAGGGGATTTGTTCAGCGACAATGTTGCTCACGGCCATACTACCCTGAAAACGCCCGATCTCGTCTGATCTCGGAAGCTAAGCAGGGTTGGGCCTGGTTAGTACCTGGTTGGGAGACCGCTTGGGAATACCAGGTGCTGTAAGCATCTTGTCAAAACCATTTTCGACATTTCATGAATGTTCATCTCCTTTTGACCTCCTAAATCATGAAAGACTTCCCTCCTCTGCACATCTCACAACATTTTATTGAAGCTCTCCTTCTGATAATCTTCATTCCCGTAGTTGTAGAAGTAATAAAGCAAAAGAAGAGCAAGTGGCAACAAAGTCGACTCCTTTAACGAAGGGTTCTCCAAAGAGGACCCCTCACCCTCCACACCCGATCCAAATATTCAAATACACGATCCACATGCAAGACTATGGACCGTTCGGATTTCCAAAGGGGATTTGTACAGCGACAATGTTGCTCATGGCCATACTACCCTGAAAACGCCTGATCTCCTCTGATCTCGGAAGCTAAGCAGGGTTGGGCCTGGTTAGTACCTGGATGGGAGACCGCTTGGGAATACCAGGTGCTGTAAGCATCTTGTCAAAACCATTTACGACATTTCATGGATGTTCATCTCCTTTTGACCTCCTAAATCATGAAAGACTTCCCTCCTCTGCACATCTCACAACATTTTATTGAAGCTCTCCTTCTGATAATCGTCATTCCCGTAGTTGTAGAAGTAATAAAGCAAAAGAAGAGCAAGCGGCAACAAAGTCGACTCCTTTAACGAAGGGTTCTCCAAAGAGGACCCCTCTCCCTCCACACCCGATCCAAATATCCAAATACACGATCCACATGCAAGACTATGGACCGTTCGGATTTCCAAAGGGGATTTGTTCAGCCACATTGTTGCTCACGGCCATACTACCCTGAAAACGCCCGATCTCGTCTGATTTTGGAAGCTAAGCAGGGTTCGGCCTGGTTAGTACCTGGATGGGAGACCGCTTGGGAATACCAGGTGGTGTAAGCATCTTGTCAAAACCATTTTCGACATTTCATGGATGTTCATCTCCTTTTGACCTCCTAAATCATGAAAGACTTCCCTCCTCTGCACATCTCACAACATTTTATTGAAGCTCTCCTTCTGATAATCTTCATTCCCGTAGTTGTTGAAGTAATAAAGCAAAAGAAGAGCAAGCGGCAACAAAGTCGACTCCTTTAACGAAGGGTTCTCCAAAGAGGACCACTCACCCTCCACACCGGATCCAAATATCCAAATACACGATCCACATGCAAGACTAAGGACCGTTCGGATTTCCAAAGGGGATTTGTTCAGCGACAATGTTGCTCACGGCCATACTACCCTGAAAACGCCCGATCTCGTCTGATCTCGGAAGCTAAGCAGGGTTGGGCCTGGTTAGTACCTGGATGGGAGACCGCTTGGGAATACCAGGTGCTGTAAGCATCTTGTCAAAACAATTTTCGACATTTCATGGATGTTCATCTCCTTTTGACCTCCTAAATCATGAAAGACTTCCCTCCTCTGCACATCTCACAACATTTTATTGAAGCTCTCCTTCTGATAATGTTCATTCCCGTAGTTGTAGAAGTAATAAAGCATAGGAAGAGCAAGCGGCAACAAAGTCGACTCCTTTAACGAAGGGTTCTCCAAAGAGGACCACTCACCCTCCACACCGGATCCAAATATCCAAATACACGATCCACATGCAAGACTATGGACCGTTCGGATTTCCAAAGGGGATTTGTTCAGCGACAATGTTGCTCACGGCCATACTACCCTGAAAACGCCCGATCTCGTCTGATCTCGGAAGCTAAGCAGGGTTGGGCCTGGTTAGTACCTGGATGGGAGACCGCTTGGGAATACCAGGTGCTGTAAGCATCTTGTCAAAACCATTTTCGACATTTCATGGATGTTCATTTCCTTTTGACCTCCTAAATCATGAAAGACTTCCCTCCTCTGCACATCTCACAACATTTTATTGAAGCTCTCCTTCTGATAATCTTCATTCCCGTAGTTGTAGAAGTAATAAAGCAAAAGAAGAGTAAGCAGCAACAAAGTCGACTCCTTTAATGAAGGGTTCTCCAAAGAGGACCCCTCACCCTCCACACCCGATCCAAATATCCAAATACACGATCCACATGCAAGACTATGGACCGTTCGGATTTCCAAAGGGGATTTGTTCAGCGACAATGTTGCTCACGGCCATACTACCCTGAAAACGCCCGATCTCGTCTTATCTCGGAAGCTAAGCAGGGTTGGGCCTGGTTAGTACCTGGTTGGGAGACCGCTTGGGAATACCAGGTGCTGTAAGCATCTTGTCAAAACCATTTTCGACATTTCATGGATGTTCATCTCCTTTTGACCTCCTAAATCATGAAAGACTTCCCTCCTCTGCACATCTCACAACATTTTATTGAAGCTCTCCTTCTGATAATCTTCATTCCCGTAGTTGTAGAAGTAATAAAGCAAAAGAAGAGCAAGTGGCAACAAAGTCGACTCCTTTAACGAAGGGTTCTCCAAAGAGGACCCCTCACCCTCCACACCCGATCCAAATATTCAAATACACGATCCACATGCAAGACTATGGACCGTTCGGATTTCCAAAGGGGATTTGTACAGCGACAATGTTGCTCATGGCCATACTACCCTGAAATTGCCTGATCTCGTCTGATCTCGGAAGCTAAGCAGGGTTGGGCCTGGTTAGTACCTGGATGGGAGACCGCTTGGGAATACCAGGTGCTGTAAGCATCTTGTCAAAACCATTTACGACATTTCATGGATGTTCATCTCCTTTTGACCTCCTAAATCATGAAAGACTTCCCTCCTCTGCACATCTCACAACATTTTATTGAAGCTCTCCTTCTGATAATCGTCATTCCCGTAGTTGTAGAAGTAATAAAGCAAAAGAAGAGCAAGCGGCAACAAAGTCGACTCCTTTAACGAAGGGTTCTCCAAAGAGGACCCCTCTCCCTCCACACCCGATCCAAATATCCAAATACACGATCCACATGCAAGACTATGGACCGTTCGGATTTCCAAAGGGGATTTGTTCAGCCACATTGTTGCTCACGGCCATACTACCCTGAAAACGCCCGATCTCGTCTGATTTTGGAAGCTAAGCAGGGTTCGGCCTGGTTAGTACCTGGATGGGAGACCGCTTGGGAATACCAGGTGCTGTAAGCATCTTGTCAAAACCATTTTCGACATTTCATGGATGTTCATCTCCTTTTGACCTCCTAAATCATGAAAGACTTCCCTCCTCTGCACATCTCACAACATTTTATTGAAGCTCTCCTTCTGATAATCTTCATTCCCGTAGTTGTTGAAGTAATAAAGCAAAAGAAGAGCAAGCGGCAACAAAGTCGACTCCTTTAACGAAGGGTTCTCCAAAGAGGACCACTCACCCTCCACACCGGATCCAAATATCCAAATACACGATCCACATGCAAGACTATGGACCGTTCGGATTTCCAAAGGGGATTTGTTCAGCGACAATGTTGCTCACGGCCATACTACCCTGAAAACGCCCGATCTCGTCTGATCTCGGAAGCTAAGCAGGGTTGGGCCAGGTTAGTACCTGGATGGGAGACCGCTTGGGAATACCAGGTGCTGTAAGCATCTTGTCAAAACCATTTTCGACATTTCATGGATGTTCATCTCCTTTTGACCTCCTAAATCATGAAAGTCTTCCCTCCTCTGCACATCTCACAACATTTTATTGAAGCTCTCCTTCTGATAATCTTCATTCCCGTAGTTGTAGAAGTAATAAAGCAAAAGAAGAGCAAGTGGCAACAAAGTCGACTCCTTTAACGAAGGGTTCTCCAAAGAGGACCCCTCACCCTCCACACCCGATCCAAATATCCAAATACACGATCCACATGCAAGACTATGGACCGTTCGGATTTCCAAAGGGGATTTGTTCAGCGACAATGTTGCTCACGGCCATACTACCCTGAAAACGCCTGATCTCGTCTGATCTCGGAAGCTAAGCAGGGTTGGGCCTGGTTAGTACCTGGATGGGAGACCGCTTGGGAATACCAGGTGCTGTAAGCATTTTGTCAAAACCATTTTCGACATTTCATGGATGTTCATCTCCTTTTGACCTCCTAAATCATGAAAGACTTCCCTCCTCTGCACATCTCACAACATTTTATTGAAGCTCTCCTTCTGATAATCTTCATTCCCGTAGTTGTAGAAGTAATAAAGCAAAAGAAGAGCAAGTGGCAACAAAGTCGACTCCTTTAACGAAGGGTTCTCCAAAGAGGACCCCTCACCCTCCACACCCGATCCAAATATCCAAATACACGATCCACATGCAAGACTATGGACCGTTCGGATTTCCAAAGGGGATTTGTTCAGCGACAATGTTGCTCACGGCCATACTACCCTGAAAACGCCTGATCTCGTCTGATCTCGGAAGCTAAGCAGGGTTGGGCCTGGTTAGTACCTGGATGGGAGACCGCTTGGGAATACCAGGTGCTGTAAGCATTTTGTCAAAACCATTTTCGACATTTCATGGATGTTCATCTCCTTTTGACCTCCTAAATCATGAAAGACTTCCCTCCTCTGAAAATCTCACAACATTTTTTTGAAGCTCTCCTTCTGATAATCTTCATTCCCGTAGTTGTAGAAGTAATAAAGCAAAAGAAGAGCAAGCGGCAACAAAGTCGACTCCTTTAACGAAGGGTTCTCCAAAGAGGACCCCTCACCCTCCACACCCGATCCAAATATCCAAATACACGATCCACAAGCAAGACTATGGACCGTTCGAATTTCCAAAGGGGATTTGTTCAGCGACAATGTTGCTCACGGCCATACTACCCTGAAAACGCCTGATCTCGTCTGATCTCGGAAGCTAAGCAGGGTTGGGCCTGGTTAGTACCTGGATGGGAGACCGCTTGGGAATACCAGGTGCTGTAAGCATCTTGTCAAAACCATTTTCGACATTTCATGGATGTTCATCTCCTTTTGACCTCCTAAATCATGAAAGACTTCCCTCCTCTGCACATCTCACAACATTTTATTGAAGCTCTCCTTCTGATAATCTTCATTCCCGTAGTATTAGAAGTAATAAAGCAAAAGAAGAGCAAGTGGCAACAAAGTCGACTCCTTTAACGAAGGGTTCTCCAAAGAGGACCCCTCACCCTCCACACCCGATCCAAATATCCAAATACACGATCCACATGCAAGACTATGGACCGTTCGGATTTCCAAAGGGGATTTGTTCAGCAACAATGTTGCTCACGGCCATACTACCCTGAAAACGCCCGATCTCGTCTGATCGCGGAAGCTAAGCAGGGTTGGGCCTGGTTAGTACCTGGATGGGAGACCGCTTGGGAATACCATGTGCTGTAAGCATCTTGTCAAAACCATTTTCGACATTTCATGGATGTTCATCTCCTTTTGACCTCCTAAATCATGAAAGACTTCCCTCCTCTGCACATCTCACAACATTTTATTGAAGCTCTCCTTCTGATAATCTTCATTCCCGTAGTTGTAGAAGTAATAAAGCAAAAGAAGAGCAAGCGGCAACAAAGTCGACTCCTTTAACGAAGGGTTCTCCAAAGAGGACCCCTCACCCTACACACCCGATCCAAACATCCAAATACACGATCCACATGCAAGACTATGGACCGTTCGGATTTCCAAAGGGGATTTGTTCAGCGACAATGTTGCTCACGGCCATACTACCCTGAAAAAGCCCGATCTTGTCTGATCTCGGAAGCTAAGCAGGGTTGGGCCTGGTTAGTACCTGGATGGGATACCGCTTGGCAATACCAGGTGCTGTAAGCATCTTGTCAAAACCATTTTCGACATTTCATGGATGTTCATCTCCTTTTGACCTCCTAAATCATGAAAGACTTCCCTCCTCTGAACATCTCACAACATTTTTTTAAAGCTCTCCTTCTGATAATCTTCATTCCCGTAGTTGTAGAAGTAATAAAGCAAAAGAAGAGCAAGCGGCAACAAAGTCGACTCCTTTAACGAAGGGTTCTCCAAAGAGGACCCCTCACCCTCCACACCCGATCCAAATATCCAAATACACGATCCACATGCAAGACTATGGACCGTTCGGATTTCCAAAGGGGATTTGTTCAGCGACAATGTTGCTCACGGCCATACTACCCTGAAAACGCCCGATCTCGTCTGATCTCGGTAGCTAAGAAGGGTTGGGCCTGGTTAGTACCTGGATGGGAGACCGCTTGGGAATACCAGGTGCTGTAAGCATCTTGTCAAAACCATTTTCGACATTTCATGGATGTTCATCTCCTTTTGACCTCCTAAATCATGAAAGACTTCCCTCCTCTGCACATCTCACAACATTTTATTGAAGCTCTCCTTCTGATAATCTTCATTCCCGTAGTTGTAGAAGTAATAAAGCAAAAGAAGAGCAAGTGGCAACAAAGTCGACTCCTTTAACGATGGGTTCTCCAAAGAGGACCCCTCACCCTCCACACCCGATCCAAATATCCAAATACACGATCCACATGCAAGACTATGGACCGTTCGGATTTCCAAAGGGGATTTGTTCAGCAACAATGTTGCTCACGGCCATACTACCCTGAAAACGCCCGATCTCGTCTGATCTCGGAAGCTAAGCAGGGTTGGGCCTGGTTAGTACCTGGATGGGAGACCGCTTGGGAATACCAGGTGCTGTAAGCATCTTGTCAAAACCATTTTCGACATTTCATGGATGTTCATCTCCTTTTGACCTCCTAAATCATGAAAGACTTCCCTCCTCTGCACATCTCACAACATTTTATTGAAGCTCTCCTTCTGATAATCTTCATTCCCGTAGTTGTAGAAGTAATAAAGCAAAAGAAGAGCAAGCGGCAACAAAGTCGACTCCTTTAACGAAGGGTTCTCCAAAGAGTACCACTCACCCTCCACACCGGATCCAAATATCCAAATACACGATCCACATGCAAGACTATGGACCGTTCGAATTTCCAAAGGGGATTTGTTCAGCGACAATGTTGCTCACGGCCATACTACCCTGAAAACGCCCGATCTCGTCTGATCTCGGAAGCTAAGCAGGGTTGGGCCTGGTTAGTACCTGGATGGGAGACCGCTTCGGAATACCAGGTGCTGTAAGCATCTTGTCAAAACCATTTTCGACATTTCATGGATGTTCATCTCCCTTTGACCTCCTAAATCATGAAAGACTTCCCTCCTCTGCACATCTCACAACATTTTATTGAAGCTCTCCTTCTGATAATCTTCATTCCCGTAGTTGTAGAAGTAATAAAGCAAAAGAAGAGCAAGCGTCAACAAAGTCGACTCCTTTAACGAAGGGTTCTCCAAAGAGGACCCCTCACCCTCCACACCCGATCCAAATATCCAAATACACGATCCACATGCAAGACTATGGACCGTTCGGATTTCCAAAGGGGATTTGTTCAGCGACAATGTTGCTCACGGCCATACTACCCTGAAAACGCCCGATCTCGTCTGAACTCGGCAGCTAAGCAGGGTTCGGCCTGGTTAGTACCTGGATGGGAGACCGCTTGGGAATACCAGGTGCTGTAAGCATCTTGTCAAAACCATTTTCGACATTTCATGGATGTTCATCTCCTTTTGACCTCCTAAATCATGAAAGACTTCCCTCCTCTGCACATCTCACAACATTTTATTGAAGCTCTCCTTCTGATAATCTTCATTCCCGTAGTTGTAGAAGTAATAAAGCATACGAAGAGCAAGCGGCAACAAAGTCGACTCCTTTAACGAAGGGTTCTCCAAAGAGGACCCCTCACCCTCCACACCCGATCCAAACATCCAAATACACGATCCACATGCAAGACTATTGACCGTTCGGATTTCCAAAGGGGATTTGTTCAGCGACAATGTTGCTCACGGCCATACTACCCTGAAAACGCCCGATCTCGTCTGATCTCGGAAGCTAAGCAGGGTTGGGCCTGGTTAGTACCTGGATGGGAGACCGCTTGGGAATACCAGGTGCTGTAAGCATCTTGTCAAAACCATTTTCGACATTTCATGGATGTTCATCTCCTTTTGACCTCCTAAATCATGAAAGACTTCCCTCCTCTGGACATCTCACAACATTTTATTGAATTTCTCCTTCTGATAATCTTCATTCCCGTAGTTGTAGAAGTAATAAAGCAAAAGAAGAGCAAGCGGCAACAAAGTCGACTCCTTTAACGAAGGGTTCTCCAAAGAGGACCCCTCACCCTCCACACCCGATCCAAATATCCAAATAGACGATCCACATGCAAGACTATGGACCGTTCGGATTTCAAAAGGGGATTTGTTCAGCGACAATGTTGCTCACGGCCATACTACCCTGAAAACGCCCGATCTCGTCTGATCTCGGAAGCTAAGCAGGGTTGGGCCTGGTTAGTACCTGGATGGGAGACTGCTTGGGAATACCAGGTGCTGAAAGCATCTTGTCAAAACCATTTTCGACATTTCATGGATGTTCATCTCCCTTTGACCTCCTAAATCATGAAAGACTTCCCTCCTCTGCACATCTCACAACATTTTATTGAAGCTCTCCTTCTGATAATCTTCATTCCCGTAGTTGTAGAAGTAATAAAGCAAAAGAAGAGCAAGCGTCAACAAAGTCGACTCCTTTAACGAAGGGTTCTCCAAAGAGGACCCCTCACCCTCCACACCCGATCCAAATATCCAAATACACGATCCACATGCAAGACTATGGACCGTTCGGATTTCCAAAGGGGATTTGTTCAGCGACAATGTTGCTCACGGCCATACTACCCTGAAAACGCCCGATCTCGTCTGAACTCGGCAGCTAAGCAGGGTTCGGCCTGGTTAGTACCTGGATGGGAGACCGCTTGGGAATACCAGGTGCTGTAAGCATCTTGTCAAAACCATTTTCGACATTTCATGGATGTTCATCTCCTTTTGACCTCCTAAATCATGAAAGACTTCCCTCCTCTGCACATCTCACAACATTTTATTGAAGCTCTCCTTCTGATAATCTTCATTCCCGTAGTTGTAGAAGTAATAAAGCAAAAGAAGAGCAAGCGGCAACAATGTCGACTCCTTTAACGAAGGGTTCTCCAAAGAGGACCCCTCACCGTCCACACCCGATCCAAACATCCAAATACGCGATCCACATGCAAGACTATGGACCGTTCGGATTTCCAAAGGGGATTTGTTCAGCGACAATGTTGCTCACGGCCATACTACCCTAAAAACGACCGATCTCATCTGATCTCGGAAGCTAAGCAGGGGTGGGCCTGGTTAGTACCTGGATGGGAGACCGCTTGGGAATACCAGGTGCTGTAAGCATCTTGTCAAAACCATTTTCGACATTTCATGGATGTTCATTTCCTTTTGACCTCCTAAATCATGAAAGACTTCCCTCCTCTGAACATCTCACAACATTTTTTTGAAGCTCTCCTTCTGATAATCTTCATTCCCGTAGTTGTAGAAGTAATAAAGCAAAAGAAGAGCAAGCGGCAACAAAGTCGACTCCTTTAACGAAGGGTTCTCCAAAGAGGACCCCTCACCCTCCACACCCGATCCAAACATCCAAATACACGATCCACATGCAAGACTACGGACCGTTCGGATTTCCAAAGGGGATTTGTTCAGCGACAATGTTGCTCACGGCCATACTACCCTGAAAACGCCCGATCTCGTCTGATCTCGGAAGCTAAGCAGGGTTGGGCCTGGTTAGTACCTGGATGGGAGACCGCTTGGGAATACCAGGTGCTGTAAGCATCTTGTCAAAACCATTTTCGACATTTCATGGATGTTCATCTCCTTTTGACCTCCTAAATCATGAAAGACTTCCCTCCTCTGCACATCTCACAACATTTTATTGAAGCTCTCCTTCTGATAATCTTCATTCCCGTAGTTGTAGAAGTAATAAAGCAAAAGAAGAGCAAGCGGCAACAAAGTCGACTCCTTTAACGAAGGGTTCTCCAAAGAGTACCACTCACCCTCCACACCGGATCCAAATATCCAAATACACGATCCACATGCAAGACTATGGACCGTTCGAATTTCCAAAGGGGATTTGTTCAGCGACAATGTTGCTCACGGCCATACTACCCTGAAAACGCCCGATCTCGTCTGATCTCGGAAGCTAAGCAGGGTTGGGCCTGGTTAGTACCTGGATGGGAGACCGCTTCGGAATACCAGGTGCTGTAAGCATCTTGTCAAAACCATTTTCGACATTTCATGGATGTTCATCTCCCTTTGACCTCCTAAATCATGAAAGACTTCCCTCCTCTGCACATCTCACAACATTTTATTGAAGCTCTCCTTCTGATAATCTTCATTCCCGTAGTTGTAGAAGTAATAAAGCAAAAGAAGAGCAAGCGTCAACAAAGTCGACTCCTTTAACGAAGGGTTCTCCAAAGAGGACCCCTCACCCTCCACACCCGATCCAAATATCCAAATACACGATCCACATGCAAGACTATGGACCGTTCGGATTTCCAAAGGGGATTTGTTCAGCGACAATGTTGCTCACGGCCATACTACCCTGAAAACGCCCGATCTCGTCTGAACTCGGCAGCTAAGCAGGGTTCGGCCTGGTTAGTACCTGGATGGGAGACCGCTTGGGAATACCAGGTGCTGTAAGCATCTTGTCAAAACCATTTTCGACATTTCATGGATGTTCATCTCCTTTTGACCTCCTAAATCATGAAAGACTTCCCTCCTCTGCACATCTCACAACATTTTATTGAAGCTCTCCTTCTGATAATCTTCATTCCCGTAGTTGTAGAAGTAATAAAGCATAGGAAGAGCAAGCGGCAACAAAGTCGACTCCTTTAACGAAGGGTTCTCCAAAGAGGACCACTCACCCTCCACACCGGATCCAAATATCCAAATACACGATCCACATGCAAGACTATGGACCGTTCGGATTTCCAAAGGGGATTTGTTCAGCGACAATGTTGCTCACGGCCATACTACCCTGAAAACGCCCGATCTCGTCTGATCTCGGAAGCTAAGCAGGGTTGGGCCTGGTTAGTACCTGGATGGGAGACCGCTTGGGAATACCAGGTGCTGTAAGCATCTTGTCAAAACCATTTTCGACATTTCATGGATGTTCATCTCCTTTTGACCTCCTACATCATGAAAGACTTCCCTCCTCTGCACATCTCACAACATTTTATTGAAGCTCTCCTTCTGATAATCTTCATTCCCATAGTTGTAGAAGTAATAAAGCAAAAGAAGAGCAAGCGGCAACAAAGTCGACTCCTTTAACGAAGGGTTCTCCAAAGAGGACCCCTCACCCTCCACACCCGATCCAAATATCCAAATACACGATCCACATGTGAGACTATGGACCGTTCGGATTTCCAAAGGGGATTTGTTCAGCGACAATGTTGCTCACGGCCATACTACCCTGAAAATGCCCGATCTCGTCTGATCTCGGAAGCTAAGCAGGGTTGGGCCTGGTTAGTACCTGGATGGGAGACCGCTTGGGAATACCAGGTGCTGTAAGCATCTTGTCAAAACCATTTTCGACATTTCATGGATGTTCATTTCCTTTTGACCTCCTAAATCATGAAAGACTTCCCTCCTCTGAACATCTCACAACATTTTTTTGAAGCTCTCCTTCTGATAATCTTCATTCCCGTAGTTGTAGAAGTAATAAAGCAAAAGAAGAGCAAGCGGCAACAAAGTCGACTCCTTTAACGAAGGGTTCTCCAAAGAGGACCCCTCACCCTCCACACCCGATCCAAACATCCAAATACACGATCCACATGCAAGACTACGGACCGTTCGGATTTCCAAAGGGGATTTGTTCAGCGACAATGTTGCTCACGGCCATACTACCCTGAAAACGCCCGATCTCGTCTGATCTCGGAAGCTAAGCAGGGTTGGGCCTGGTTAGTACCTGGATGGGAGACCGCTTGGGAATACCAGGTGCTGTAAGCATCTTGTCAAAACCATTTTCGACATTTCATGGATGTTCATCTCCTTTTGACCTCCTAAATCATGAAAGACTTCCCTCCTCTGCACATCTCACAACATTTTATTGAAGCTCTCCTTCTGATAATCTTCATTCCCGTAGTTGTAGAAGTAATAAAGCAAAAGAAGAGCAAGCGGCAACAAAGTCGACTCCTTTAACGAAGGGTTCTCCAAAGAGTACCACTCACCCTCCACACCGGATCCAAATATCCAAATACACGATCCACATGCAAGACTATGGACCGTTCGAATTTCCAAAGGGGATTTGTTCAGCGACAATGTTGCTCACGGCCATACTACCCTGAAAACGCCCGATCTCGTCTGATCTCGGAAGCTAAGCAGGGTTGGGCCTGGTTAGTACCTGGATGGGAGACCGCTTCGGAATACCAGGTGCTGTAAGCATCTTGTCAAAACCATTTTCGACATTTCATGGATGTTCATCTCCCTTTGACCTCCTAAATCATGAAAGACTTCCCTCCTCTGCACATCTCACAACATTTTATTGAAGCTCTCCTTCTGATAATCTTCATTCCCGTAGTTGTAGAAGTAATAAAGCAAAAGAAGAGCAAGCGTCAACAAAGTCGACTCCTTTAACGAAGGGTTCTCCAAAGAGGACCCCTCACCCTCCACACCCGATCCAAATATCCAAATACACGATCCACATGCAAGACTATGGACCGTTCGGATTTCCAAAGGGGATTTGTTCAGCGACAATGTTGCTCACGGCCATACTACCCTGAAAACGCCCGATCTCGTCTGAACTCGGCAGCTAAGCAGGGTTCGGCCTGGTTAGTACCTGGATGGGAGACCGCTTGGGAATACCAGGTGCTGTAAGCATCTTGTCAAAACCATTTTCGACATTTCATGGATGTTCATCTCCTTTTGACCTCCTAAATCATGAAAGACTTCCCTCCTCTGCACATCTCACAACATTTTATTGAAGCTCTCCTTCTGATAATCTTCATTCCCGTAGTTGTAGAAGTAATAAAGCATAGGAAGAGCAAGCGGCAACAAAGTCGACTCCTTTAACGAAGGGTTCTCCAAAGAGGACCACTCACCCTCCACACCGGATCCAAATATCCAAATACACGATCCACATGCAAGACTATGGACCGTTCGGATTTCCAAAGGGGATTTGTTCAGCGACAATGTTGCTCACGGCCATACTACCCTGAAAACGCCCGATCTCGTCTGATCTCGGAAGCTAAGCAGGGTTGGGCCTGGTTAGTACCTGGATGGGAGACCGCTTGGGAATACCAGGTGCTGTAAGCATCTTGTCAAAACCATTTTCGACATTTCATGGATGTTCATCTCCTTTTGACCTCCTACATCATGAAAGACTTCCCTCCTCTGCACATCTCACAACATTTTATTGAAGCTCTCCTTCTGATAATCTTCATTCCCATAGTTGTAGAAGTAATAAAGCAAAAGAAGAGCAAGCGGCAACAAAGTCGACTCC
>NC_135394.1:132500-135000 GCF_051989625.1 Stigmatopora argus
TTCCCTCCTCTGCACATCTCACAACATTTTATTGAAGCTCTCCTTCTGATAATCTTCATTCCCGTCGTTGTAGAAGTAATAAAGCAAAAGAAGAGCAAGCGGCAACAAAGTCGACTCCTTTAACGAAGGGTTCTCCAAATAGGACCCCTCACCCTCCACACCCGATCCAAATATCCAAATACACGATCCACATGCAAGACTATGGACTGTTCGGATTTCCAAAGGGGATTTGTTCAGCGACAATGTTGCTCACGGCCATACTACCCTGAAAACGCCTTATCTCGTCTGATCTCGGAAGCTAAGCAGGGTTGGGCCTGGTTAGTACCTGGATGGGAGACCGCTTGGGAATACCAGGGGCTGTAAGCATCTTGTCAAAACCATTTTCGACATTTCTTGGATGTTCATCTCCTTTTGACCTCCTAAATCATGAAAGACTTCCCTCCTCTGCACATCTCACAACATTTTATTGAAGCTCTCCTTCTGATAATCTTCATTCCAGTAGTTGTAGAAGTAATAAAGCAGAAGAAGAGCAAGCGGCAACAAAGTTGACTCCTTTAACGAAGGGTTCTCCAAAGAGGACCACTCACCCTCCACACCGGATCCAAATATCCAAATACACGATCCACATGCAAGACTATGGACCGTTCGGATTTCCAAAGGGGATTTGTTCAGCGACAATGTTGCTCACGGCCATACTACCCTGAAAACGCCCGATCTCGTCTGATCTCGGAAGCTAAGCAGGGTTGGGCCTGGTTAGTACCTGGATGGGAGACCGCTTGGGAATACCAGGTGCTGTAAGCATCTTGTCAAAACCATTTTCGACATTTCATGGATGTTCATCTCCTTTTGACCTCCTAAATCATGAAAGACTTCCCTCCTCTGCACATCTCACAACATTTTATTGAAGCTCTCCTTCTGATAATCTTCATTCCCGTAGTTGTAGAAGTAATAAAGCAAAAGAAGAGCAAGCGGCAACAAAGTCGACTCCTTTAACGAAGGGTTCTCCAAAGAGGACCCCTCACCCTCCACACCCGATCCAAATATCCAAATACACGATCCACATGCAAGACTATGGACCGTTCGGATTTCCAAAGGGGATTTGTTCAGCGACAATGTTGCTCACGGCCATTCTACCCTGAAAATGCCCGATCTCGTCTGATCTCGGAAGCTAAGCAGGGTTGGGCCTGGTTAGTACCTGGATGGGAGACCGCTTGGGAATACCAGGTGCTGTAAGCATCTTGTCAAAACCATTTTCGACATTTCATGGATGTTCATCTCCTTTTGACCTCCTAAATCATGAAAGACTTCCCTCCTCTGCACATCTCACAACATTTTATTGAAGCTCTCCTTCTGATAATCTTCATTCCCGTAGTTGTAGAAGTAATAAAGCAAAAGAAGAGCAAGCGGCAACAAAGTCGACTCCTTTAACGAAGGGTTCTCCAAAGAGGACCCCTCACCCTCCACACCCGATCCAAATATCCAAATAAACGATCCACATGCAAGACTATGGACCGTTCGGATTTCCAAAGGGGATTTGTTCAGCGACAATGTTGCTCTCGGCCATACTACCCTGAAAACGCCCGATCTCGTCTGATCTCGGAAGCTAAGCAGCGTTCGGCCTGGTTAGTACCTGGATGGGAGTCTGCTTGGAAATACCAGGTGCTGTAAGCATCTTGTCAAAACCATTTTTGACATTTCATGGATGTTCATCTCCTTTTGACCTCCTAAATCATGAAAGACTTCCCTCCTCTGCACATCTCACAACATTTTATTGAAGCTCTCCTTCTGATAATCTTCATTCCCGTAGTTGTAGAAGTAATAAAGCAAAAGAAGAGCAAGCGGCAACAAAGTCGACTCCTTTAACGAAGGGTTCTCCAAAGAGGACCACTCACCCTCCACACCGGATCCAAATATCCAAATACACGATCCACATGCAAGACTATGGACCGTTCGGATTTCCAAAGGGGATTTGTTCAGCGACAATGTTGCTCTCGGCCATACTACCCTGAAAACGCCCGATCTCGTCTGATCTCGGAAGCTAAGCAGGGTTGGGCCTGGTTAGTACCTGGATGGGAGACCACTTGGGAATACCAGGTGCTGTAAGCATCTTGTCAAAACCATTTTCGACATTTCATGGATGTTCATCTCCTTTTGACCTCCTAAATCATGAAAGACTTCCCTCCTCTGCACATCTCACAACATTTTATTGAAGCTCTCCTTCTGATAATCTTCATTCCCGTCGTTGTAGAAGTAATAAAGCAAAAGAAGAGCAAGCGGCAACAAAGTCGACTCCTTTAACGAAGGGTTCTCCAAATAGGACCCCTCACCCTCCACACCCGATCCAAATATCCAAATACACGATCCACATGCAAGACTATGGACTGTTCGGATTTCCAAAGGGGATTTGTTCAGCAACAATGTTGCTCACGGCCATACTACCCTGAAAACGCCCGATCTCGTCTGATCTCGGAAGCTAAGCAGGGTTGGGCCTGGTTAGTAC
>NC_135394.1:140000-152500 GCF_051989625.1 Stigmatopora argus
AAGCGGCAACAAAGTCGACTCCTTTAACGAAGGGTTCTCCAAATAGGACCCCTCACCCTCCACACCCGATCCAAATATCCAAATACACGATCCACATGCAAGACTATGGACTGTTCGGATTTCCAAAGGGGATTTGTTCAGCGACAATGTTGCTCACGGCCATACTACCCTTAAAACGCCTTATCTCGTCTGATCTCGGAAGCTAAGCAGGGTTGGGCCTGGTTAGTACCTGGATGGGAGACCGCTTAGGAATACCAGGGGCTGTAAGCATCTTGTCAAAACCATTTTCGACATTTCATGGATGTTCATCTCCTTTTGACCTCCTAAATCATGAAAGACTTCCCTCCTCTGCACATCTCACAACATTTTATTGAAGCTCTCCTTCTGATAATCTTCATTCCAGTAGTTGTAGAAGTAATAAAGCAGAAGAAGAGCAAGCGGCAACAAAGTTGACTCCTTTAACGAAGGGTTCTCCAAAGAGGACCACTCACCCTCCACACCGGATCCAAATATCCAAATACACGATCCACATGCAAGACTATGGACCGTTCGGATTTCCAAAGGGGATTTGTTCAGCGACAATGTTGCTCATGGCCATACTACCCTGAAAACGCCCGATCTCGTCTGATCTCGGAAGCTAAGCAGGGTTGTGCCTGGTTAGTACCTGGATGGGAGACCGCTTGGGAATACCAGGTGCTGTAAGCATCTTGTCAAAACCATTTTCGACATTTCATGGATGTTCATCTCCTTTTGACCTCCTAAATCATGAAAGACTTCCCTCCTCTGCACATCTCACAACATTTTATTGAAGCTCTCCTTCTGATAATCTTCATTCCCGTAGTTGTAGAAGTAATAAAGCAAAAGAAGAGCAAGCGGCAACAAAGTTGACTCCTTTAATGAAGGGTTCTCCAAAGAGGACCCCTCACCCTCCACACCCGATCCAAATATCCAAATACACGATCCACATGCAAGACTATGGACCGTTCGGATTTCCAAAGGGGATTTGTTCAGCGACAATGTTGCTCACGGCCATTCTACCCTGAAAATGCCCGATCTCGTCTGATCTCGGAAGCTAAGCAGGGTTGGGCCTGGTTAGTACCTGGATGGGAGACCGCTTGGGAATACCAGGTTCTGTAAGCATCTTGTCAAAACCATTTTCGACATTTCATGGATGTTCATCTCCTTTTGACCTCCTAAATCATGAAAGACTTCCCTCCTCTGCACATCTCACAACATTTTATTGAAGCTCTCCTTCTGATAATCTTCATTCCCTTAGTTGTAGAAGTAATAAAGCAAAAGAAGAGCAAGCGGCAACAAAGTCGACTCCTTTAACGAAGGGTTCTCCAAAGAGGACCCCTCACCCTCCACACCCGATCCAAATATCCAAATACACGATCCACATGCAAGACTATGGACCGTTCGGATTTCCAAAGGGGATTTGTTCAGCGACAATGTTGCTCACGGCCATACTACCCTGAAAACGCCCGATCTCGTCTGATCTCGTAAGCTAAGCAGGGTTGGGCCTGGTTAGTACCTGGATGGGAGACCGCTTGGGAATACCAGGTGCTGGAAGCATCTTGTCAAAACCATTTTCGACATTTCATGGATGTTCATCTCCTTTTGACCTCCTAAATCATGAAAGACTTCCCTCCTCTGCACATCTCACAACATTTTATTGAAGCTCTCCTTCTGATAATCTTCATTCCCGTAGTTGTAGAAGTAATAAAGCAAAAGAAGAGCAAGTGGCAACAAAGTCGACTCCTTTAACGAAGGGTTCTCCAAAGAGGACCCCTCACCCTCCACACCCGATCCAAATATCCAAATACACGATCCACATGCAAGACTTTGGACCGTTCGGATTTCCAAAGGGGATTTGTTCAGCGACAATGTTGCTCACGGCCATACTACCCTGAAAACGCCTGATCTCGTCTGATCTCGGAAGCTAAGCAGGGTTGGGCCTGGTTAGTACCTGGATGGGAGACCGCTTGGGAATACCAGGTGCTGTAAGCATCTTGTCAAAACCATTTTCGACATTTCATGGATGTTCATCTCCTTTTGACCTCCTAAATCATGAAAGACTTCCCTCCTCTGCACATCTCACAACATTTTATTGAAGCTCTCCTTCTGATAATCTTCATTCCCGTAGTTGTAGAAGTAATAAAGCAAAAGAAGAGCAAGCGGCAACAAAGTCGACTCCTTTAACGAAGGGTTCTCCAAAGAGGACCACTCACCCTCCACACCGGATCCAAATATCCAAATACACGATCCACATGCAAGACTATGGACCGTTCGGATTTCCAAAGGGGATTTGTTCAGTGACAATGTTGCTCACGGCCATACTACTCTGAAAACGCCCGATCTCGTCTGATCTTGGAAGCTAAGCAGGGTTGGCCCTGGTTAGTACCTGGATGGCAGACCGCTTGGGAATACCAGGTGCTGTAAGCATCGTGTCAAAACCATTTTTGACATTTCATGGATGTTCATCTCCTTTTGACCTCCTAAATCATGAAAGACTTCCCTCCTCTGCACATCTCACAACATTTTATTGAAGCTCTCCTTTGTTGGAATAATGATTCAAACCTTTTAAATCATTATTAGTAATATTTAATTAAAAAAGGAAAAACATCTTTCAACAAACTCTGCCTACAACTTGCAAGGAAAATGCGCTGTGACGTCGTCTTAGCCCCCAGTGCATTCTGAATTGCAGTAACTGAATCATTGTATTTAATCGCGACACTCGAAAAACATGGTTATGTAATCAGTACAATAACACCCTCGCTGGTTAGAAAACAACAGTGTGAGGAATGCTTTCAAGGTAAACAAAGCAAAGCCGTATTTTCAAACAATAATGCGATTATCGCCATCTTCTGCTGGAGTCCCGTCAAAACAGTCCCGTTGTGTTCTGCCGAAAAGCGTGTGTGAAAACAATGTGTCCTCGAGCTGTGGGGCCTTGAGGAGACGATGTGGAGGAAAAGTGTCCGTGGTTCATGAATTGGTTTATAGCCTTATTACTTATTGAAAAATGCTTACAACACTTATAGAATATTCCATAATAATTCTAACATTCCCTCCTTTTACTATATGTTTGTTATTCATTTTATGACAAATTCAAGAGAGAGGGATATCACCGTTGGCTGTTTTAATTTTACCCGCTTAGGCTCTACTCGTTCGGCAGGTCTGAAAATCAGAAAATAAGATCATTTTCGTCCAATCCATCCTCGTAATTACCATGCTCCTGGAATTCACTGTTAGTGTCAGCACTTCAGTAGGAGATATAATTCATGCGATTTGGAATTTGTAGGGGCAATCGCAGTGGTTATAAGTCGGCTCATCAAAGATCTTAAGCAGGGAATAATACAACACCCACATAATGTCAAAATCGTAGCAAAAAGGGCTACCACAAATTAGGCCAAATCATTATTAGTGAGGCCACAAATCTGTCAGCGGACATTATTCTACTCCAGGATGCTTTTTCATCTTGCGGTTTAGGGTCTGCAGGCCATCGTTGGCCCTGGTGTGGGACCCAGTGGGGGGCGTGTTGTTGAGTGCAACATTTTCAAACGTTGCATACGCCCCCTGCTCCTTCAAGAAGCATTTCAACCGCTGCACGATCCTGGAACGCCGTCAGACTAGTGGCTGCCAGTTGTTCCTTTATCGCCACAAATCCCTGTTCAGTATAATTTCCAAGTTTTTGGACATTGTAATGCAGGTAATTTATCCAATCAACATTTTTGTTTGGAGTAATTAAAAGAAAAATATACTCCCAACCTGCTGCGATCTGATTAGCCAACTTATACTCATCATCAATGTATGTCGGATCACCCTCTCTCCATGCGACGCCGTCGCGAGGGGCCCGCCATCATACCGGATTTCTGTGCAGCCAATTGTATCTCCTCTACTGTAGATGGAAAAACAGACACTGGTAATAGCAGTGAGACCAAGGCACAAAGTCCTGCTGTCATTTTGACAGGAGTCGTATAATTTGTTTTGACCCCACCACCACCATAGGTCAGAACGTGGAATCAGGGGTGTAGTCTGTTTTAGGACGTGGGCACACCACGTCACATTTATCGCTCCCAGTGCCGGTCCGTGCCCTGTGAGGACTAAGCAGGTAAAATGATTAAACGCGACATGTGTTGAAAAGTTAGGCTTGTCCTTTGCTGCCGTTGTAACTGGGTAGACATTATTCCATTTCATACATTTTGGGCTTACATCTTTTGTCAATATCAATTCTTTGAAAAACGATACAGTATGTACAGATATTACAGTCCGGCAAAATTCGATTCAATGAGCCTTTATGCCACAATAATTGGTATAAATTATTGTAATAAATATTGGTATAATTCTAATTATAAATTATTTCCTCTTTTGTGTAACCCTTCTAAACAGAACTTGTAGTATGAGACCTTTATATAACACTAAAAATTTTGCATTATCTCCTTTACACAATCAGGGGTAATTTGCGCGGGTACTACTCTTAAGAGAGGTCGGCCCCCCCCATACATGTTATACAGGTTTGATACAGGTTTGATTTATAATAGCTGCATTTTCCATCAACAATATCCAATTATTTCTTACCGCCTCCCGTTTGGGAACTCCCCGTTGCAGAAATGAATTCTCTGGTCATCTCAGATTTTAATTTTACTATGGCGGATCCGGGTGTTTCCATCTCCGACGACCTTCTTACCCATGGACTTAGGAAAAACGTCAGACAAAGATTCACAAGTTAATTTGTCAGTCTGAATTATGATTTGTAATGCCCCACCGTATGGGTTAATTTTATCGAAGGCCTGATGGTTTTTTGCACACGTGTGTCATCCAAGCTTGCCAATCTAGACCAGTTTCTGCAACAAGGTTTCCCCAATCTGTTTTAGGATTATGTACCACACATATTCCATGTGTATCCCTTGAAATGGATACGTAGCTTTTGTAGCTTGACATAAGGGGGAATCGCCCGTGTTTTTGCCATATATCTGCATATAGATTGAATATATAACCTCCCCCTTTTTTGAGGCATGAAATTTACCATGACTCAAAATGGCAGCCCTCCCAGATAAGTCTTTTGTTTTTGTTTAGTCCCCCAGGTTCCCAAAATTTCCCATTGCAGAAATCAAAAAATTTCATTTGGCGAAATTCTTTTCTTTTTGTTTCTGTCCTACTCTGCCACCGCCGTCCTTGAAAGGCTTATCAGCGATTTCAGAAATATTCCACCTTGATATTAGAATATTGATATATCTTGGTGGCCAGCCAATTGAAACACAAAAGACAGACACTCATCCACGCTGGCACTCATAATCAAGGAATTTGCCTTGAGTGCTCCCCCAATCATCCACAATTTTGGTTTGTTGGAGTAAAACTGGAGTACCCAGAGAAAACCTACGAATTCTTGAGGACACCAGGAATACTCCACACTCCGGAAGGTCTGGATCCACTCCGCATTAGTAGATCCTCGAACCGCAAGATTGATGCCTGAAGAAACTAGATAATTAATGTATTAGTTTCACATGCCACATATCTGAAAATAGAAATTTGTTCAATTGCCACCGCCCCTTATCCCAGTCAGTTAGCATGTGGACTGCCCTGCGAGTGGCTGTGATTAACCATCTATTCGCCAATAATGCAATAACGGAAAAGTTGTGACACATTGAAACACACACACACACCCCCTTTTTGTATTTTAACCGTTTGTAAAAACTTTATCTCACCCCCTTTCAATGTTATCGAATTTTGCCCATTCTAATCAACCCATCTACTTAAAGCATTTCCCCAAGGTTGATATTTTATAATTTGGAGATGTTATTTTTAAAACATAGACATTATTTCATCACTTGTTTCACACCATGGAAGGCCCTACCTGAATTTAGATTTTTTTGTTTGTTTGTAGATATTCCCCTTTATCTAAGCTTGTTATTGCCCATCGTTATCACCGTAACATTCAGTTGTATTAACCCCATAATTGCAATGCAGTAAGTTTTGGCTAAATTCTTAATGTGTATGCCTCTAAAGCAATAGACAGTAATAACGTCCCAATAGTCATCAATATGACCTACCAAAGCATACGCCCCCTTCAGGTCAAACAAGGAAAGTCTTTTGTGCACCTAAAGACGCTCCATGTTTCTTCTAGGGAAACTATGCCTATCCTTAACCAATTATCTTATCTACCCCAGCCAGGTTCAATTTACCTAACAATTTGGACGAATGCCATGAAATTTCTCATTTCCGCATTGTTAATTTCATGTCTGATTTCTTTAACAACCAAATAACCCTTAATACCTAAGACATAAATTGCACCCCATATTATGTTTACTTAAGATAAGAGCCATTTCTTATAGCTCCCTGCTACCACAAGAAAAATCTACAATAATTAAATTAGTGAAATCCACCTTTTACTAGGCATTTCCTAATTACAATTTTCAATGCTTAATAAAGGACCCACAAATTGTAACCAATATGCCATAATATTGTAAAAAAAATCCATTCATTTTTCTTTAACCAGCCAATCTCCTATATTAAAGTAAAAAGAAAATAATAATAACAGTATTATTCCTAATTCCAAAGCTTTTCCCAAATCAATCTTTGCCAAACAGAATTTCTATCACCTCGAAAGACATTTCTGATTAAATCCCAAAAATAAATGCGAAGATAATCGCGGAACTCTGCATCCCTTGCAGACCATGTTTTGTTCTTATTCTGAAATGTTTAAACGGAAGCGCGCCCTTACCCGCTGACTGTGACCTTCACGCTCGCTGCAGAAGCAGCTTATCAATGTTGACATTCCTAAGTGCTCTCTTTTTATTTCTGCCCAATGCTTCCCCTCTTGTGCCTCCTGTGAGCAATTATTTTTTAGAGAAGACTAAATTACAATATGCTGCAAGCACAACTATATCATAGCAAAACCCATTTCTGCCCTCAAGTTTGCTTCAGCACCCCCAAGGCCAATTATTGTAATATTCAGCCGCATCAAAACAGAGCGCTCCCCCCGCAATCAAAGCATTATTCGGCAAGTTTAGAGTCTGACCAAAACGCAGTTTTGGCAACCCCGCTAAACATTTAATTTGCTGTTTTGTATTTCTGTTAACCAAAATATTCCCGCTAGCAGACGGGAACGAAACCAGGATAAGCCACAATAAGCCATTTCATTCCAGTACATCGACAGTACATTTAGTTACTATTAACAAGTATGCCTAGCAGCATCACACAAAAATTTTAATTGCATCCCATTCACGAACAGTGTGATTTCAGGTTTAATTGTATCAAGTGCCAATATCTCCGCTAAATTTAGTTCCACTTCCCTCTGCTCAAATCCATTTCTCGTTTTGAGCAGGCCCCCCGACTAGTCATGCCGATTTGCCTTCACTTTTAGAGGCCCTGTTATTTGGGCAATCGCGGGATATATGACCTATTTTCCCACAGATCCAACAGGCCCTGTTATTTGGGCAATCGCGGGATATATGTAATATATATAAGTATAATTTGAATGAGAATGCAACACACTTGAATGAGCATGCAACACATTTTTTAGCTGCTCCTGATAAATGCTGCCCACCGCGTGGTCTTCAGCGAGGCCGCTGTTGGCCTTAAAACAAGCCGTCATCCTTATTTGATATTCTGCAAAAGGCTCACCATCCCTCTGTTTAGCTCTGCTGATCACGGTATAATTAACTTTTGTTTTAAACTTCCCCGTAACCCGATCAATCAGTTCATGCACTCTCAAATTCAAATTACGCCCGTCATGACACAACGGGCCACCATCAGCTTTTGGATTCGAACATCCAAATTTAGTAGGAGCCTGCTCCTTGCCCACATTAGTATCAGCAACTTCGATCATGGGATATTGTTCAATAACACATCACTCATTGGCGGCGCCCCGGCCTGGGGAGATAGTGTTTTCTCCCCATGTCCCCCACGGGCCCTCCCGACCTGGTCATATTTGTCGGAGGGGGCCCTCCTTTTTACCAACAACATATTTCTTCCCCACCGGGCAAGTCTCCCCGTCCTCTTTTCTGTGGAATAACACAGCCTCTGTGTTTCCAGTCCCAACGTTATCAACTGATTTAACCCATGTATCATAAACCAATAATAGGTATCATTATATCCCTCCTGCTCCATTTTGTTAAGATTTCCCCCATGCTTAGCACGTATTTTATCCTGCAGTATCAATATCTTATGCATATTAAGCTGGCCAGCAAATCCATATTTATTTATCTATAAGTTTAGGTGTTTAACCCTTGTAGCGCTTTGATTTTCAACAATCCAATCTGTACACGGCAGACGCATCTTTGGATCGTCGTCAATAGCCGTTTTACTGTTTGCACCACCCATTTCTTGGAGTGGATTTGTGTGCCCCCGTAGTACCTTTTTTTTTTGTACACGGCAGACGTTTATAGACCACACCGTGTCTACCTGCTAGTGACTAGTATCCACAGGGTTTTTTAAAATCGCTAATCCCCAGGACGCGAGCCTTACTTCTCAAAATAAGGCCTTCGCGTGTGATGCCCTTCACGCACTCGGAACCCGTCAACAATATGCAGCCATCACACGCGGACTCGGCAGAAATGTCGAAAGATGCTTACCAAGAGGATAGTCGTCAACCGATTAGAAAACAGGCGCTGCTGAGAAATAGTCCGGCCTGGAAAAGGGATTCTCGCCGTGCACGGTCACCTCAGATATTAAACTGCAGCGTCTGGATTCCCTATCGATGTGTTGACCCCGGCTACTCGAAGGACCAAATGTTGGAATAATGATTCAAACCTTTTAAATCATTATTAGTAATATTTAATTAAAAAAGGAAAAACATCTTTCAACAAACTCTGCCTACAACTTGCAAGGAAAATGCGCTGTGACGTCGTCTTAGCCCCCAGTGCATTCTGAATTGCAGTAACTGAATCATTGTATTTAATCGCGACACTCGAAAAACATGGTTATGTAATCAGTACAATAACACCCTCGCTGGTTAGAAAACAACAGTGTGAGGAATGCTTTCAAGGTAAACAAAGCAAAGCCGTATTTTCAAACAATAATGCGATTATCGCCATCTTCTGCTGGAGTCCCGTCAAAACAGTCCCGTTGTGTTCTGCCGAAAAGCGTGTGTGAAAACAATGTGTCCTCGAGCTGTGGGGCCTTGAGGAGACGATGTGGAGGAAAAGTGTCCGTGGTTCATGAATTGGTTTATAGCCTTATTACTTATTGAAAAATGCTTACAACACTTATAGAATATTCCATAATAATTCTAACATCCTTCTGATAATCTTCATTCCCGTCGTTGTAGAAGTAATAAAGCAAAAGAAGAGCAAGCGGCAACAAAGTCGACTCCTTTAACGAAGGGTTCTCCAAAGAGGACCACTCACCCTCCACACCGGATCCAAATATCCAAATACACGATCCACATGCAAGACTATGGACCGTTCGGATTTCCAAAGGGGATTTGTTCAGCGACAAGGTTGCTCACGGCCATACTACTCTGAAAACGCCCGATCTCGTCTGATCTTGGAAGCTAAGCAGGGTTGGCCCTGGTTAGTACCTGGATGGGAGACCGCTTGGGAATACCAGGTGCTGTAAGCATCGTGTCAAAACCATTTTCGACATTTCATGGATGTTCATCTCCTTTTGACCTCCTAAATCATGAAAGACTTCCCTCCTCTGCACATCTCACAACATTTTATTGAAGCTCTCCTTCTGATAATCTTCATTCCCGTAGTTGTAGAAGTAATAAAGCAAAAGAAGAGCAAGTGGCAACAAAGTCGACTCCTTTAACGAAGGGTTCTCCAAAGAGGACCCCTCACCCTCCACACCCGATCCAAATATCCAAATACACGATCCACATGCAAGACTTTGGACCGTTCGGATTTCCAAAGGGGATTTGTTCAGCGACAATGTTGCTCACGGCCATACTACCCTGAAAACGCCTGATCTCGTCTGATCTCGGAAGCTAAGCAGGGTTGGGCCTGGTTAGTACCTGGATGGGAGACCGCTTGGGAATACCAGGTGCTGTAAGCATCTTGTCAAAACCATTTTCGACATTTCATGGATGTTCATCTCCTTTTGACCTCCTAAATCATGAAAGACTTCCCTCCTCTGCACATCTCACAACATTTTATTGAAGCTCTCCTTCTGATAATCTTCATTCCCGTAGTTGTAGAAGTAATAAAGCAAAAGAAGAGCAAGCGGCAACAAAGTCGACTCCTTTAACGAAGGGTTCTCCAAAGAGGACCACTCACCCTCCACACCGGATCCAAATATCCAAATACACGATCCACATGCAAGACTATGGACCGTTCGGATTTCCAAAGGGGATTTGTTCAGCGACAATGTTGCTCACGGCCATACTACTCTGAAAACGCCCGATCTCGTCTGATCTTGGAAGCTAAGCAGGGTTGGCCCTGGTTAGTACCTGGATGGCAGACCGCTTGGGAATACCAGGTGCTGTAAGCATCGTGTCAAAACCATTTTTGACATTTCATGGATGTTCATCTCCTTTTGACCTCCTAAATCATGAAAGACTTCCCTCCTCTGCACATCTCACAACATTTTATTGAAGCTCTCCTTCTGATAATCTTCATTCCCGTCGTTGTAGAAGTAATAAAGCAAAAGAAGAGCAAGCGGCAACAAAGTCGACTCCTTTAACGAAGGGTTCTCCAAAGAGGACCACTCACCCTCCACACCGGATCCAAATATCCAAAAACACGATCCACATGCAAGACTATGGACCGTTCGGATTTCCAAAGGGGATTTGTTCAGCGACAAGGTTGCTCACGGCCATACTACTCTGAAAACGCCCGATCTCGTCTGATCTTGGAAGCTAAGCAGGGTTGGCCCTGGTTAGTACCTGGATGGGAGACCGCTTGGGAATACCAGGTGCTGTAAGCATCGTGTCAAAACCATTTTCGACATTTCATGGATGTTCATCTCCTTTTGACCTCCTAAATCATGAAAGACTTCCCTCCTCTGCACATCTCACAACATTTTATTGAAGCTCTCATTCTGATAATCTTCATTCCAGTAGTTGTAGAAGTAATAAAGCAGAAGAAGAGCAAGCGGCAACAAAGTTGACTCCTTTAACGAAGGGTTCTCCAAAGAGGACCACTCACCCTCCACACCGGATCCAAATATCCAAATACACGATCCACATGCAAGACTATGGACCGTTCGGATTTCCAAAGGGGATTTGTTCAGCGACAATGTTGCTCATGGCCATACTACCCTGAAAACGCCCGATCTCGTCTGATCTCGGAAGCTAAGTAGGGTTGTGCCTGGTTAGTACCTGGATGGGAGACCGCTTGGGAATACCAGGTGCTGTAAGCATCTTGTCAAAACCATTTTCGACATTTCATGGATGTTCATCTCCTTTTGACCTCCTAAATCATGAAAGACTTCCCTCCTCTGCACATCTCACAACATTTTATTGAAGCTCTCCTTCTGATAATCTTCATTCCCGTAGTTGTAGAAGTAATAAAGCAAAAGAAGAGCAAGCGGCAACAAAGTTGACTCCTTTAATGAAGGGTTCTCCAAAGAGGACCCCTCACCCTCCACACCCGATCCAAATATCCAAATACACGATCCACATGCAAGACTATGGACCGTTCGGATTTCCAAAGGGGATTTGTTCAGCGACAATGTTGCTCACGGCCAATCTACCCTGAAAATGCCCGATCTCGTCTGATCTCGGAAGCTAAGCAGGGTTGGGCCTGGTTAGTACCTGGATGGGAGACCGCTTGGGAATACCAGGTTCTGTAAGCATCTTGTCAAAACCATTTTCGACATTTCATGGATGTTCATCTCCTTTTGACCTCCTAAATCATGAAAGACTTCCCTCCTCTGCACATCTCACAACATTTTATTGAAGCTCTCCTTCTGATAATCTTCATTCCCTTAGTTGTAGAAGTAATAAAGCAAAAGAAGAGCAAGCGGCAACAAAGTCGACTCCTTTAACGAAGGGTTCTCCAAAGAGGACCCCTCACCCTCCACACCCGATCCAAATATCCAAATACACGATCCACATGCAAGACTATGGACCGTTCGGATTTCCAAAGGGGATTTGTTCAGCGACAATGTTGCTCACGGCCATACTACCCTGAAAACGCCCGATCTCGTCTGATCTCGGAAGCTAAGCAGGGTTGGGCCTGGTTAGTACCTGGATGGGAGACCGCTTGGGAATACCAGGTGCTGTAAGCATCTTGTCAAAACCATTTTCGACATTTCATGGATGTTCATTTCCTTTTGACCTCCTAAATCATGAAAGACTTCCCTCCTCTGAACATCTCACAACATTTTTTTGAAGCTCTCCTTCTGATAATCTTCATTCCCGTAGTTGTAGAAGTAATAAAGCAAAAGAAGAGCAAGCGGCAACAAAGTCGACTCCTTTAACGAAGGGTTCTCCAAAGAGGACCCCTCACCCTCCACACCCGATCCAAACATCCAAATACACGATCCACATGCAAGACTACGGACCGTTCGGATTTCCAAAGGGGATTTGTTCAGCGACAATGTTGCTCACGGCCATA